>NC_056738.1:575941432-576018932 GCF_019279795.1 Protopterus annectens | reverse complement strand
GGTCATCTTTCAGCACTTTCTTCAAGCATTATAACCTGGATATTACCTCTAGAGCCAATATAGGGTTTGCCATAGCCATACTACAAGGTGTGCTACAAACAACTTCTTCCTAGAGCCAGGTATCCACTGGTTCCCACGATCAGGTAATCTTATGTGTCATCACTATTGCAGCAATGAATAGACAGTGACCATTGCACAGTTGCGTTAAGTACTTATTGTAATTCATGTACTAACTACTGTAGTAATGTTTCCCTCCATCTGTCCCTCTGCTTCTTTTCTTCAAGGAATCCTTCCTGTGCCTTCCCTATCTGCTGTGTTAATAGTGTCTTTCCTCTTCTGGTTTACCGAAAGCCTGGAAAGGTTCCTGCACCAGATTAGGCCTAGGAATTTGGAACATTCAAAGATAATGAATGAGCCTTCTGAGTCCTGCAGGTGCTGCAGTCAGCACATGTGTAAGAAAGCTAAGGAGTGCCACCTTTAAGATTATCCTAACTGATACTGGGCATCCCAAGGAAGGTCTGCCTAAAAGTAACTGCAAAGAGTAAGCAGTGAAATGTCTCCCCCTGCAGGCAGCATGTTCCGAAGGTGTAAGGCCCTATAAGCTGTGATGTTACTAAATGTGTGGATTTATGCTAGGTGACAGCTGTAGGTGTTGCATGTTACTGTATATGATCCACATATGTTGTGATCACATGGTAGTGTTTGTCTCTCTTCATTTTTGTAGCATTTGCTCTTTACTAAAATAGTCTCTTCCCATTTGATATACTTCCGCAGTTTACCAACAAAAGGGGAAAAAAAACTTGGTGACTAAATAGTGGTTTTATATCTTGGCTGTAGTGATATATTGATAGAGCATGCAGTCCATTATTGCTCAGGTGGACGGACAGCTGTATTTGTGAAGTATCATGACTGCTTTAATTAAAATAGCAGTTTGATACACTGAAAGCAGTATATGAGCATTTGGTGGGATTTTGAGAATGTCAGGAGAAGACTTGTGCATTTTCAGATTGTTTACAAGTGCATTGTGCCGTGTAATTTTTAGTGGCTATAAAAATGATCCTGCACAGTGTGTAACCTAACTTGTGTATTTTAACTAGTTAACCTGCTGTAATGTTGGGTAAAAGTAAACAAAGTCAGATTGTAAGTTAACTTTACCTTTTCCTGTCTGTGTCTCTTTTTTTCTTTGATTAGTTACAATGCAAAGGACTACTATGATCGGATTCCAGAGCTGAAACAAGTTATAGACCAGATCAACAGCGGATTTTTCTCCCCTAAGGAGCCTGATCTATTCAAGGACATTGTCAACATGCTCATGCACCATGATCGGTAAGCATTTCTAGGAGGCCAAACTTGAAGTTCACAAGACTAGTTTACATGACCCGTTTTCCCTCCCCCTTAACCCATTTGTTCCCTCTTGACTCAGTTGTTCTCTGGGGACAAGGACTGGGCCAACTAGAGGTCGGACAATCATTTGCATGGAAGAGCGAGTTTTTTTGTTTTTAATTGCCATTGTGCATTCCCAGAAAAAACACAAGTTATTGACATGCAGTGCGCAGTTTAATGAGTGCTGTCCGGTCCTCTGTGTGACCTAAAGTCCATCCCCCCTTGTAGGCTGCACTTCATTTTGATCCCTGAGCACCCATCAGGACATTGGTCACTGAAAGTGTGCAAAAGACACTATTTCCACACCCTCCCAGGAAAGAGAAGAGTACAGGCTCTACCCCTTCATTCTTACCTCATTCATTCCTCCTTTTTCAGTGCTGGGGCTTTTAATTGAACCTTGACCACTGGGTTAATTCTGGGCTCTGTCCCCCTACGTTATAGAACCAGATAAATTTCAGGTTTTAATGAAAAAGAAAATTATGTTTTACTAGGAACCAATACTCAGCAGGCCTGGATTCATTTTTCACTAAAAATATGTTTTTGTAAGCATGGATGCCTGTGTTAATGTTTTGCAATAAAAAGTCTGTTTCTTATTCAGAAGCTGTGATACTTATGTCCTTGCAGAGGAAAATGCTGGCCTTAAAATTCTATGCTACAGTATCTTGATAGGTATGCTTCCTGTGCATTCTGGTTGGAAGTTCTGGTAATCGGAACTAGAAAAGAACCCCCATATATGTATGGGAGGTGCTGAAGAATTTGGGGGTGAGAGTGACATGTTCAGTGCACAGCAGGCAGAGATACTAATTTCTAGTAGGTGTGTTCACCTTATACTGAAAGGAATGCAAAGTAAAGTGTGCATTCTTTTATTTCTTTAGTACTGATAGCAGTGTGAGCATTATTATTATAAAAATATCTGTGTGCTTCTAACAGTGGACTGGCAATGATGGATTAAAATGACTTCTTTTCCTGCAGACTGAAAATCCAGAGTAAATAACTTGCCAGTCAACTGGTCATTTTTATTTATGTACATTAAAAGTAAACATTTGCCATTGATAACTGTGTCCTTTCACTTAGCATGTACTTTATGTATGTTCATATACTTTGGGCTGAGCCTAGAGAGAATATAATCTGTCAGAGTTGTGCAAGACACTTTTGGTATAAATATGTAAATTAACAGCATACTCTGAGAAGGAGGCGTTTGCAGCGGTTGTGTAGATATTCTTTCACTCAGCAGTCACAGTTCTTGTACATTTTTTCCAGCAGTATGTGCATTTCACTGGTATGAGTTGGTATCCATCTTGCACTACTGGTTGGTGTTGGTTGGTGCTTACTACTTTATATCTAATCATTACCTCACATAATCTTCAGTTCTTCTACCATTTTATTGGTCACATAACTCTCTATTCATGAGTAATTTGTCAACCACTTTAGCCAGTCTTGAAGGTCAGGAAGTACAAATCTTCTTTTTTCTACCGAGTACTATTCTTGTATTCATCTGTAAAGTTGGCTAGACCATTACTTTTAAAATGGTAACAACATTCACCCCAGTGAGCCAGCTTTGGTTTCATTGAGAGATAAAACATTTACTGTAGCCAAGGGGACTCAAGTTTGTATAGCAGCTTGACTAAGCTGATAGGAGTGGATGCGTATGCCTGTGTTGGGGAGGTGGCAGAGCAAAACATGTACTGCCCCAGTCCCTTGGAGTACTGACAGCAGTGCAGGTGCTCATCCTGAGGGGGTGGTTTTCCGCCCACTGACCCATTGTCTGGTGAAAGCATACACAGTGTGTTTATAGGAACATGTGTGTGCAAGAGGAAGGCATTATGTACTGCTGTGGTAATGCTGCTGACTTGTCACTCTGGGCAAGGAGGGGAGTTTGGGCCATTACAAATATCTGCATAGCTGGGATGTTTCTACGGACAGAATGTCTTCCTGGCTGCCTCTATGACCTCCTGCCTAGATGGCTTACCCTTACACATCTGGTGGGATTCCCCCAGTACTAGGGAAATGAGTGGACTCAAGTCTAGTAGGGTAGTCTAGGTGATCAGCAGACATGGAGGCAAAAATGATCTAGAAAGAATGCTCGCTCTAGCAGCCTGTAAAAAAAAAAAAAAAAAAGTGCATGTGGAAGGTCAGTGGATCAAAAAGATTTTAACCCACTTTATTTACTTATTTAGTTAGAGGTAATCTTGTGAGGTGGAGTAGTAGCCTTTCTTTCCTGCATGTAAATGCCTTCTTGCATGGGCTAGAATGGGATGTTATTACTCCTTTGGAAAAGGTGATTGAGAATGCTGTTTTCCAGTCTGGAAACACCTGCAGTATAGTCATATGCTCTTTAGAAAGCAGTCCATACCTACCCTGTTGTCCCTTCTAATGGGGAACAGACACCTCAAAGCAGGTTCATTTGCCTTTTTGTCTTTTCAATAAAAAATTTGAGACTCAACATTTGACTCCCTGTAGACTCCCTGGGAGAGTAAACTTTGGGTATGCAAGTGACTTGGTTTCTGTACTATTCTAATGTTATATTCCTTTAAAGGTCAGCACAAATTTCTGCTGGCTTAAGAAAAAGGCATAAGTAGATTGTATCTTTGTTGTTACGATCACTTATTCATCCAAAAAAAGAAAGTATTTTTTTAACGCTGTGATTCTGAAAATCAACTATAAAAAATGTCCATGTAGACATAGAAGAGCAGAATGAGTACTTGCAGATGCTTCCTGTTGATGAGGGTGGTCACATTTTACATATGATGTTACGGGGGGGGGGGGGTAACTTAATCCAGTTTATCCGATGTCTCTTCAGTCCATTCCTCAACATATTGGGTTACTGAATCTGACTAGGAGCTCACTTTGGCCACTTCTAGAACTTTGGATCCAAGGCTCAGGTTCCTGTCCTTAACCCCAGTTCCATCTAGATAGCAAATTACCTCTAATCTTGTTTACTGCTCACTTGCATCAGGTGTGATCTCTTGCTCGGCACTTGGGGACAGCCAAATCTTCTTAAACCTTGTTATCTAAAATTGAGATTCACTTAGTGGTGCTTTTTTTTTTTCCATCTGCCTACCTCCCATCATACCTGTCAACCTCTTAGTGCAAGAAGTCAGACAGAGCCTAAAATAATGAGGTGAAGAGGGCCCAAAATGGGGACCGTTTTTAAATATTGTTCTTAGAAAGCTACTGAAATAACAGATTTTGTGTTAGAATACATTTTCTGAATGACATGAAATCTTAAACTCAAATGTCTGCCATTGTTTAGTGACTTCAGTCTTCGGTGATTTGCGAGAAAACCAAAAATGTTATGAGGAACAAGTCAAAAATATGAGGTGAAAATCTGGACAGATGAGAGAGCCTTCCCTTCTATTGCTGAATGAAAAATAAATAAAATAAAGTAATTTGTCTGTCTGCCTTTGGCAGTTGTTTGATTTTCCCTCCTGTTTGGGAGTTTTATGAATTTTGGGGCAAGGACAATTTATTGTTGTAATTATTGTGGTTGCTGATGTTGCTGCTAGGTGTTTATTGCTATGGTAGAAACACCTTTTGGCTTCAAAAAGTGTGTGGACTGTGGCCATAAAATCCCAAACTTGGGTGGTCAAGTGAAATCCGTGTATTGTTTAGGGGCTGCTCATTTAGATGAGGAGTGCTCTATTTGTACTTCTTTTGATACCAAGACCTTGATGGAAAGAAGAAACAAACTGGTACTTGAGAGACTTCTCCCTGCCACAGTGGGCAAAGTTTCCCTTCCACATTCTTCTTCACCTGCCTTCAAGAAAGCTGTTGAGAAGACTAAAGGTGAGAAGAGTGTTGACAAGTCTAGGCACAAGGATAAGGAAAGGCATAAGTATCCAAAGAAACATTCCTTGCATTGGTTGAGCTGTTTGGCCCAGCCCTAAAATTGCTGAGCCCGTCACCATTAAATCCCACACTCCTCCACTCCCAGAGCCACTGTTCTTTCCAGAACCATTTTTCCTAGGCTTCTATCGCCTTTCTTCAAGAAAGACCTGCACACTCCCTTCCAATACTTCATCCCTCAGGTCAATATGGTCCTCCTGGAGCCTCTCTGAAGCCTGAGACCACTGTTGCAGACTCTAGCCCCAGCCCATCCTGACTAGATTGTAGATCCTTCCCTGATCTGATACCCAAATTCAGGCTTCTAGGTTCCGAGTGCTTTTTGTGGCTAATGCAAAGGCTTTGTTTATGTTGATTTTGACAGTGCTTCTGATACAATTGACTCAGTGTTTTGGACCTCAGTGGATTTCTAAGCCAAGGTGTTGGCATTGTGTGGGTTGGGATCAACTCCGAAGTTGTCAGAACCATCCTATCTTTTCAGGGCTTTAGCACTTTGTAGATTAGTGTTGACCTTGAAGCTGAGGTGAGCAGGTCTTCAGTGCCATCCTGTGTTGGAATCCTTGGGTCCTACTGAGGATGACCTGTGGGCCTGTATTGGTTTGTGCTTTTGAGGTCTGCAAGAGAGTACTGTCGTGGTTTAGAGGGCAGGGTTCTTTTCCATGCTGTAATCTGACCATGTCCCCACAGAGCTGTTTGGGCCCTTGTCCTTCACATTTTGTGACATCAGGATAGACACCCCCTCAAAGTTTTGAGATGGTCTACATTACGGACTCCCTTTTGGCTTTAGAATCCTCCTCAGACCATCCCATTGGCCGGGGTTACAGGAAGCATTCCTGCAGGAGGAGTCATGTTGACTCCCTGCAGGAGTCTTTAACAAAATATACTGATTTTGATGAAGAGGAGGGGGTTCCCCCAGATCCCCTTCTGACATCATCTTCACTGAGACATTGGAAAGGGGGTGGTCCACCGAAGCCCACTCCCAGGAGGAATAAGTATTCATTGAGGGTTTTGGGGCTGGCCCCTCTACCTCTTGGGTGGTCCCTGCAAGAGATGGTTTGGTTGTTTGGTCTCTAAGGAGACATGGAAGTAACTGGATATAGTCAAACCCATTTCTGGGAAGCTGGATAATATATTGAAATTCCCTAAACACTATCCCTTTTGGAACAAGGCTCTTACAGTGGATTTCATGGTTGTGGTGGCAGTGGCAGCCACCAAGAAGGTACTTGCTGAGGAGATCTCCACTGTCCATCCCCTAAGAGGGGAGAGTCCAGGACACTGGCCAGGTTTGGGAAGTGGTTGTATGCTTCTGTTGTCTTTGCTGGCAGGGAGCTGAATTTATTTTGTTTGCGTCACTTGCTTCTAGAGGGATTGGATAATGTGCTATCCAAATCCCTCCCTCGGTCCTTATCTGTGGAGGAGGAGAAGAAAGCAGTCGACACTCTGTTGGCCATTCTTCAGTCCTTGTTGACGGTGTTAGTGCATCTTATTTCAAATGTTGCCAATGGCACATTGAGAGCAGCAGACACTTTTTATAGCTGTCAGAATAAACACCTGGATCCATCTCTGATTTTGCAAAACACTTTAAAATGTCCTTTATTAATATTACCTATGACAGATCCACTCTTTTTGGATGCAAAATGAAAGAGACACTGTCAAAAAGCATGCAGGAGGGCAAAACCTATTCTGCCATAGGAATACAGTTTTCTACCCTCTAGAGAATCTTATCCAGAAACCAGAAGAGAGGGAAGAAACTGTGGTTCCGCAAATCACAATGTTTTGCACTGGACACTTCTGGCGATAGGCTCCCCTGCCATGGGGGGGGGGGGCAATCATATCGAATGTTGCATCCATGGCAGAGGTGGACCACCGAACAAGGACTTTCAGGGTCCTTTCTCTGATGGACTTTTCCAGTGCTCCTGAACGATCCACAGTCTAGAGGCAGTTGAGGGGTACTTATCCCTGCGCCCCATGTTCTGGACATGCAGTAGTCAAGGTGTTGGAATACAGAGCACTATAACCAGAGGTTACATGATTCCCTTTCGTTCTCAACCACCATACTCAAGAAAACTTCCCAATGTGCTGCTCTCTCAGTGGAAGGCAGCAGCAGTAGAAATACAAAAGCTACTAGATAAGTAAGTCATCCAGGAGGTCCCGCCAGACCAGCAAGGTCCTGTTACAAATTCCGTCAGGATAAAGGGAGTCTTGTGGGGAACTATACTCTCTCGTTTATATGATTTCTCTCTCATAACAACTGTCTAAGATCTGATAACGCCACCAAAGAATTCTCTGCTTAAAGGACACATTTAAAATGATCTGCTACAGCATCTCACAGCAATAGGATAGACATTTAGATGGTTGATAACCAGAATCAGATACTAGAGGATGCAGATCTTGGAACCACAAAGAGACTAGACTTTGAAGACCATGTGCTGGAGCTTAGATTTGATGAGACATCATTCTGAAAGGGAGAACTGAACATTAGCCACATGTAAGTTGTATTTAAAGATGAAGCCAAAGCATTTCTGATATTTTTTAAAACAGATATGCTAGTTAATAGCTCACATCTTCATTGCTACAACCACGTATACAAAAAAAGGACGTTTTTTTTTTCACATTTATGATTTTTTTGTTTACTTTTACAATTCCTGTGCAGATATGGAGGTGCAGCATAAAAGCTTGCAAATGCTCTGGCTCAATCAGACACCTAGGCAGAACATACTGATATTGTCTGGACAAGTTTTAAATACTTAACTGATTAGCTGGTAAACAGTTACAAGCAATTAGTTAGTATCTGTTAAGAGTAGCAGTTTGGCTGTTAACAGTTCGTAATCCCGCCTAACAACTTTTGCAAAACCTTTGGAATTTCTGTTCATTCACCATAATGAATGACTTTCCCAGTATCTCCTTTGCAGTACGTTGTTCAGATTCATCTAGCCGTAAGTACCTTCAACCAGGACAAGAGGATTCTCAGTTTTATCCTAAGAGACAGTGTCCTTATGTTAATCAGTACTCCTGCATCTTGTCTGACCAGTTGGTGATAAAGGAACTGATGGCTTCTTTTTCATCTCCTTGTGAGCAAGGGAACCAGCAAAGTGTGTCCTGTTGGGGGTGAGGGGGCACAAAGGAGAAGTTCCTACTCCATCTTTTTTATCTCTTAAAAAGCGAGGTGGGTCCTATCCCATTTGCAGATCTCTGCTACTTTAACCATTAGCATAAAGTATGTTGGATGTTGACTGGTCATCCTGCAGTCCGTAATGATGTTACTATAGTGGAACTGGATAGTTTGATAGGCTTGATGGATGTCTGCTGGCATATAAAGGTATGAAGATGTTCTAGGAGGTTGCTCAGGTTTTCACTGGGATACAGGGTTCTGCCGAAGTGTAGGGCTCTGGTTCAGGGGGTGATTTAAAAGAGATCTTCCAGTTTTATCTTAACTGGACTGCTGGCCATTGGCAGCCTTATCTCAGTCCACATTATTGCTTCAGTCTTTTGGCACTCATCTTGGTCTCACTCTTGGGGGGAGGGGGGGCTGCTTAGTCACATAGAAGTAATCTGTTTTCCAGTGCAGATTGTTTCCATTAGAGGAGCTGTTCCAAACTTCATTAGCATGTCGTCTGTCTTCCTTTGAAGAAGCCCCTAACTTTTTATGTATTGGGAAATATGAATGAAGGTTGCACATTATAGAAGCCCCAATTTTGCGAGCCATTGGCTCGCCTGTTTGTGAGACTGTTTAAGTAGATGGTTTGTTGTTAGTAGCTTCATCGTCCTCGTTCCTTTTTAGCTTGTCTGGTAGTATAGAAGGGATCAACTCTGATATCGTTTTAGCTTCCCCAAGGTCAGGCACTTCTGTCAATAATTGAAGAGACTGCTGTGGTATTTGAATGCTTGGCAATGGAGTGGCTAATGCAGCTTACCTTGCCTGAAAGGAGGGAGTTAATATTGTCCTGCTGCAGAGATGCCATACCTGAGGAAGGCCCTTAAGTAAAGTTTCATATATTCAGGAACCAAGGGAGCATATAATGTCAGCACTGTAATTAAACAACCTAGGTGCATGAAAGCAGCAGCTTGCACTGCACTTGCCGTAGCAACACATGAACTATGTCTGCTGACCAACAGGAAAGCTGAGTGAACAGACATAAGCAAATTCCAGTCCAGCTGAGTATTCTGCTTTGTTTGCTGGCTCTTGTCCTCATTGTTGGCTCGAAAAAGCTAGAGAGACATGCACCTGTCTGTGATACCAGGGAGTGATGGCCAGAGTTGATGAAGGAATGAAAGGGTCATAGAGGAAGAAAATAGTGTTATGTGGCCAGGTTGGTAGGGGTCTAAAAATGTCCTCATTCTTTTGGAATCCTTTTCAGAATTCCATTAATACTGGTATTTTGCTGCCATGGGAAGGACTATGGAATTTTGCTGGCTCCCCCATTCCTTTTGCAAATGTTTGAAACAACAACAACAAAAAAAAAAAATCTTGCTTTACTCTATGCACATTGCCTGCTGTCGGGACACATTTGTGGCTCGCTGGCTTTAGGATTATGTTGTTGTTGTGTCGTTCGGCTTTACCCGGTTAGGGGTCGCCACAGAGGAACTCCGGTCCGCTAATGATTGGTAGTTGATTTTATGTGCAGAGTTACCAGCTCTGACGCACAACCTTCAACAAAGGTACGCCCATTCATGCATGTCTCCATGCAGAAGACGCTCTAGCTGAGAATCAAACCGGACAGCATCTTACTGTGAGACGACAATGCTACTGCTGCACCTCGCTGGCTTTAGGATTATATGGATAAAAATTTCCGTATTGCCCTTGAGTTCTGAGTTTTCTTTTGAGCAGATTTCCTTTTGGATTCCTACATGTATTCACTCCCCCCCTCCAACCCCCTTTTGTTTGTTCTGCATTTTGTCCGTATGAATGTGTATGGACTCTTTTGTCCTATAGCAACTGTTCTCTTCTGGGGCAATTCAGTTGTATGTAGTTACGTCCGTATGTTCCTTTTAGGCCCTATATTCTGTGCGGGGAGCATAAATGTGACGTATGGTGCAAACAAGATCTATTTTAGGCTTTTTTATATACTGGTTGAGCATCAGGCTGCCCAAGGCGGGACATCCTTTCTGTAATGAATACTGCAACAGTGAAGAGAAGGACATCTGCTGTTAAGGTACGTTTTTGCACAAGTTTACTGTCCTCCAGTCATGGATATCCTGAAGGATGTGTTCACTGGTGTATCAGTGAAGCCCCCCCCCCCCCGCTCCTCTCATCCTCTTAAATCCATCCCACTCTCTCCCAGTTATGTCTCTACCTTCCAAGAGAGTTGGCGGGTGCTTAGCTTTTTTTTGTCAAAAACTGAGAAATCGTGACACAGAATCAGCGGGTCCTGAGCATATTTCATCAAAGTTAAAAGCTGCACCTCATCAGAATCTCAAAATACAGAGGAATTACCTTGGTTCCATAGGACCAATTTCACCTTATTTCTGCAGTCTTTTAATTTTTTTGCATCTTTATTAAATTATCACTTAAGATGAGAATTGCCAACAGTCAGAAGCCATAGAAAAAAGCCATCTTTGGAGAAAAAGGAAGAGGATTTTTTTCCAGACTTTTTCTGGTGCCAAGAAAATAATGGCAGATGAAGACTCATTTTGGGCCAGTCCCCCTTAAATAAGTTTCTAATTTTTCCATATTTCTGAATATTGACTCTCCAAAGCCTGTTGCCCTTAATGCCATCTCATGTTCTCTTGGCCACCCTAGTCCTAACGTAATCCTCACTAGAGAACAGTGCAAAGGTTCTCTGGTTTGTAGTCTGTGTCTGTGCCTGTGTGTGTGCATCTGTCTGTGTGTGTGCATCTGTCTATGTGTGTGTGCATGTGTCTATGTGTGTGTGCATGTGTCTATGTGTGTGTGCGTGTGTCTATGTGTGTGTGTGTGTGTGTGTGTGTGTGTGTGTGTGTGTGTGTGTGTGTGTGTGTGTGTGTGCGTCTGTGTGTAAGGTGCCCAGATTTCCAATTTCCTTCTTTGCCCATTGATTGTCCACAGCACCCAGAATATTTACAAAACACCTTCCTCCAACATTTACTTTTTGCAGGAACATGGGCATCCACATGTACCCCTACCTGAATGACTGCTTCATTTAAGCAGAATCAATGGAGAGAATAGGCAAGGCTTTGGACTTCGTAATAAATTGTGCCAGGGACCGAGGCCTCTTTAGCAGACAGAAGAATTCAAATCTGACCCGTTTAAGGAATGTAGTATTTCTGGAGACCACCTAGACATGAACCTTCACAGTGCTTTTCTTCCAGAAGATAAGATCTCTTCCTGACTGTGTACGTATAGACAACTGTTCAGCAGGAGTCAATATAAGTAAGAGAGTACCTCACTGTGTTGGGTCACTTGGTCTCAGTGGTTTTAATGGTCCCCATTACTCATCTACACATGTGGAAGGTCCAGTTGTAACTCAAAAACAAGTGCTGTCAGCACACATGATCCCTGGAGATCAGCAGAGCTAATAGAGGGTAGCACAGCTCCAACTCTGTCGAGGACTGTTTCAGAGCAACACATTCCACTATGTCCTTCACCATGGAATTCCTTGATATAGCCTAGGGGACCCATATAGGCATTGTGCAGGTTCAGGGGACATGGGACAGAAACATGACAAAAAAAAGTTTATAAATTTGAAAGAAATTATTGCAATTTTGGCATTGATGACTTTTAGCCACAAACACAAGGAGGGCCCTCCAATTTACAACAGTCAGTACAGCCATGATGTTGTACTAGGAAAAAGGGGTAGCCACTCATACAAACTATATAGGCTTGTTTAAGCTTGGAAGATATTTCAAAGGGCACGCATGACTGGCTGGTCTGTATTAGTTAGCCAAAGTGGTATTCCAGCGAACACCTATTCAGCGACCTGTAATCAACAAAAATTGCATCAGAAATTCGTTGAATTTACTAAGGGCAACTAAATAGTTGCCCGAAGCACAACGGAACAACTTTTATGTGACTAGAACCCACACTTCCCAATGTGGAGGCTTGGCCCCCACCCCCCAACTATATATACCAACTCCGAGATCGCACTACAGTGGAGAAAAGGGCAAAGTCCTATAGTTGTGCATTGTCCTTCGGGCAACTATTTATTTGCCTTTAGTGAATTCAACAAATCGCTGAAGAGATTTTTGCTAATTACGGGTCGCTGAATAGGTGTTTGCCGGAATACCATTTCAGTGCTTAATATAGACCCATGACTGGCAGCAGCCCTGTGTTTTGTCACAATAAAAATGTGTTGGCATTCAGGTTGAGCAGATCTGAAGTAGACCATCACAAATGATTGCTGGGCAAGGATGTTTTTCTGGATCTGACCAGGATGTGGAGTTGAGGTACTTCATACAGTTCTACTGCAAATCAGCAGCTGCAGAAACTTGGATGATAGATGTATTCTCCCAGAGTTGAAGAGGTCTGTTTTTTTATGCTTTCCCTTCTATGCCCTTGGTCCCCAGGCTACTCCTAAAAGTTAAGGACCAAAGGAAAAAATAATTCTAGTAACCCCCTTTTAGCCAGAGCAGCAGTGGTTCTCCCTGCTGTACTGCTTGGCAAAAGGTAATGGAAGGTGTTTCCTCAGCATGTGAACTTTCTAACATAAAACAAAATGCAGCTGTGCAGTCTACAGCTGACAGTTTAAATGATTTTACTTTAATCCCAGGTAGGCACATGTGTTCTGAGGATGCACTATAGATGAGGGAGGCTAGGAAACCAAATGTATAGAAATCTATACCTAGCTAATTGGAAAGTATTCTTCCATTGTCTGCATAGGAACCAAGACCTAAATGAGGTTAAAGTGACTGAGCCTGAGCTGCCTATCAGACCTTTGCAGAACTGGCCTACCTTAGCCATGTGTTGGAGTACATGCTTCTGTTTTTTTAACCTGTTTACCCATGGACACATGGTTATATTTCAGGCTTTCAGCTGAGGAATTTCTGATGGTGGTCCTGCACCTTAGATCAAGTTCAGAGATTGCCCCACTGTAGGATCTTAACTATGTTTTAGAGAAGTTAACCATTGCAATGTTTGAACCTTGCTTCTTGCTAGTGAGATTGCCGTACACTCTTGCAATGTGGTAGCGGTTTGGTATATAGGCAAGAGTGATGGGATCCATTCTTATCGCCTTGTCAGCAGGCTGTGAGTACAGCATTAGGCTTTTGCCTCCAGTCACCTTCTTGTTGCCTCTCGCATCTCAGGCAAGCCAGTTTTCTAGTGGATCATTTCTGTTACTGTGTTCTAATGTCCCATGAGTGGTCTCCTTCCATGGATAGCACACTGTGTTCCATCACTAGGGAAGCATTCCTGCAACTTTTTTTGCATCCCTGTCCATTTTCAAATGCAGTAACTAAAAGTATTACTTTGTTAGGAGGACAGTCTAGAAGTGCAGTCATCCAGAAATTGAACCTGGGACCTTTATGCTCCCTTGTTCTGCTGTTTACCATTATTTGTAGTTCCTGAGAAAGGCCTAGTTTTGCAGGGTCAGAGTTATGCTAATAGCCCCTTTTGGCCCCAGTAAGTGTTGCTGCTGATTTATTGGTCTCAGCTCCTGAATAGTTTAAGATGGACAAGACCATCCAAGAACTTGCAGTCTCACATAGCCAGCAAATGTCAGTGAGGCTTTCACTTTCTCATACTGGCTGCATGGTTTCTGCAGCTAATGGCCAAGGGACCCTTTGTACCCTGATCGGATAATCTAGGTACTCACCTGCCACGTGTCTCGGCACAAGGAAAACACACAGATTAAAATGGCAGTTTTGCCTTGAGTGTAGCCCCTTTACACCCCCTTTTTTCAGTACTGTGGAGTATTTATTCCAAATCTTTGATTTAGATCTTAGCTTTTCATCTATCAAGTTACACTTAGCTGCCATAGCAAATTTTCATCAAAGTACAATTTATCTTCCCTTTTCTTTTACTCTGTAAAAGCCTCTTATGGGGCACTTTTTTTTTTTTTTACTTCACCATCCCCAACAACCCACACACACACACACACACACACACACTCATTAACTCCCCAGCTGTATCTTGGAGATCTTTACTTTGCTGTGGAAAACAGTACCTTGCCTTCCTTTTGAACTTGCTTCTGCAGAGTTGAAATATCATGTGGAAACCCTCTTTTTAGTATTGCTGTGGCCTCCACTAGAAGGATTTCTGAGCTACAAGCCATGTGTTCTAGTCCTCCATATCTGATCTTCTACAGAAAGTGTGTCTATTTAGGCATACCCTTCCTTCCTTCTTGTTGAAATTGTCCAAGGGTGCTTATATTGTTCAATCTGTTGCCCATCCAGTTTTTCCCCCTGATTGTTCTACCTGTGGGGAATACCTGTTGCATTGTTTGGATGCAAATAGACAACTTGTTTTACTTAGAATGTAATGAATCAGAGGAAATTCCCGATTTTACTTTTCCAACAAAACAAGTGGGCACCAAGGTGTCAAAGTTTGCCCTATGTGTGTGACTGTTGCATTGTTATCCAAAATATAGTAAGCCCTTAACAAAAACAGTATGTGCTTATTCTGCTAAGAGTTATTGCCACCTCTCAGGCTTTCTTTAAAGATGCTTCTGTGGGTAACATTTGTGCAGCTGCAATGTGTGCATTTCTAAGTACTTTTGCAAGACGGTACAAGCAGGATGTGATTTTCACAGCTAGGTCATCCTTTACGTCAACCATCGGTTGGTGCATTCTTCCCTGGGAACCCACCTAAGGGACAGTACTTGGGGTTCTGGCTTCAATGTCACATACAGAAATTGCATACATACTGTAATAGATTTTCATCATAGTATTCATTGTTGAAATCTTCACTTTTGGGGATATCCTGTTGTACAGGCAGCCTGTGGCTAGTCAGGCTTCCAAGCTCTTCCCTCCCCAAAGCTTCAGCTCATACCTTCCTTTGGGCAAAAGGCTGATAGTGTAAGTGGTGCCAATGCCACCTTGTGAGATTTCTTGCTGTGTGGGTATATTTGTGTCTGAACAAGTGCAGTCCATTGGTTAGATGAAGTAAGTTTTCCTGGGGACAGATAAATACCCCATAGAGAATTTCCTTATTTGTTAATGTGTAATTGTAGCTAATGCCCAACACAGAATGTAGCTCAGATGAAATTGTTCCTCGAGTTAATAACTGAATGACAGTTGGTGAGCAAGTAACTATCTGATCTGTTGTAAATGGTAAGCAAAAACTTCATAAAGATTGCCTCAGTTAAGTGTGCAAAATTCTGAGCAAATCTTGGAGAGGTCTTTAAAAATCATTAACATTTGTGAGGTATACTTATTGTTTCTCAAAACAATTCTCTAAAACCTGTGCTTATTAACTGAAGTTCATTGAGAATCTCGCAAGGCCTTCTCAAACCGTTACTAAGTGACTGCAAAAGGTGGTGGTAAATGTCTTCCCCTGCTACACCACCACAAGTTTAAGTAAACTGATGCAGTTTTGCTAACTCTTGAAGTGCGGTTGCATGCTGTTGCTGATTTGCTTACTTAGCCATGAAAAGACCTGTAATTATTTAATTTTCCTAAACTTAAATGTTTTTGTCCCATTACTGGCATTTAACATGCTTGTTTTTTGTCTCTTGCTGTCTGTAATACACTGCTCCTTTTGTTTGTATCTTGCAGATCAGCAGAATAGATGCCACTTTATTCTCTAGGGGATTGTACATGAGTTGCAGTATTCTCTGTCCAGAGTTAATTTTGTGCCTGATGAAAATTCTTACACTTCAGTAACTGCTCTTACAAATGTTACCTCTCATTTGACCCTTCTAGAAGTTCCTGTTATCCAATGACTACAGTAGTCTAGTCTGTAGCTTTTCTTTTCCAGTAATATAGCACTGCCATTTAAAAGGCATAGCAGTGTTCAGTTGGGGACCCCACATATTTAGTGATTACTGAATTAAGCATGTACAAAGATTCCTCACTATTAAGGTGATTTTTTTAGGCAAAAAGAAAAAAAAGAAAATTTAGGAGAAGCAGTGCTAAATCTGAAGACAAAAACAATATTATAGTAAGTCATTATTGCAGTTGGAATATGATGGTTTTTCACTGCTGTTTGCTATTAAATTTCACAGTGGTCCTGTAGCGCCCTCTGGTGGCTTGTCATAATGTAGGAGTTTCTTTCCAGTTTGTCACATAAATCTTGTAGCCATTTTCCTCTACCTTCGGAGTATTGCTGTCTCCTTCAACACATCCATTGTCTTATTTTAGGCAAAGCTAACATTCAGTATTTTTGTGTATCCTACACCATGTAGTTATCAAAAAGTATGCCCTTTTCACCATTAAATTTTCCAAATGCTTTCTGTACTTTTGTAGAAACTGTTTTCAGCCCTTTTAGATTGTCTTATCTTTAAAGTGACCCCATGCCGATGTGCTGCTTTATCTACTTCTAGCAGTGACATGGAGTTTTCAAATTTAACAAAAGAGGCTTTTTTGTCTCTTACACTGGAGTGTTGCATTCAGCCTTCCAAGGTAAGCAGTAATGAAGTATCCTCTGCAGAAAATGAGCCATCTTTGTTTAATGTAAAGAAAAGACTCTTCCGCAGTCACAGGCCAGTGTTAAGGTCTTGGGCAGACCATTGTATGATTAACCATCTCAAGCAGAGAAGTCAGAGAATTCCCCTAAGAATTGGGAATACAGTAAGAAGGATAAAGATAAAGGAGAAATGTAAGTATAACGTGCTTTCTAAACAGTGTATCAAATATTGTCCAATTAAAAACAGAAGTCTGCCTGAATGGCTATTAGCATACATTGGACCCTGTCACTACTTTATTGGATTCAGCTGGGAAAAGCTCTTTTATTGCATGAAACTGGTGGGCCATCAGTCTGAAAGCTTTTTTCTTGTGATGGTCCCACTTGTTCGTCTTTGATTGGTTTCTAGCTTAATGCTGCCATGTCTTTACCTGATGCTGTTTCCTCTTCTCATGATGCATAAACCTTCTAGTACTTTACTAAAAATTTTGTCTGGTATTCCTGATGAGGAACCCAATGGAGCCATCTGCAAACCAAGCTATTTGCCTGTTCTTCCTTTTTTCTTTATGCATCCTAAGCTTAAAAGACCTGTCAGTTGATGTAGCAGCAGTTTCCGTTGAGCAAAAATCTACAGCATCCTTTACTGGGCAGTGAGATGTGTAACTAGTAGATGCTGTGACTGAGATCTCTGTTGCAGTGTTCCAAACAAATTGTTTTTCACTGCTGATGTCCAGTCATGGTACCAAAGTTTAACCTTTCATAGGCCGTACATCAAACATTTGACCTTAGCTTGTAAGCATTGAAGTGTTTAGACAGACAAATGAGCGTAGATCCTCAGAATATCTTGCCAGCAGCCTGAACTCAGGTTGTTTATCCATCACACTTAGTCATCTGGTTGTTGGTACCTTAGCTTCAGTAAAAACAGGTAAGTGCCTTACTGGGGAACCATCCTTTACTTACCTAAATTGTGGTGCTGTATCTATATATCTATATCTGTAGCTGTGTTAGATGTCAGCTAGGAAGGATAAGTCGAGGGTGGTAGGTAAATCCCGTACAAAGATGTCCATATGCAGCGGCTCTTCTGCTAGGCACCAAACACAACTACAAAGCCTGTTCCATCTGCTAATTCTTAGTTCCTAAGGCGTTACTTATCCCATCTGGCTTCTCTCAACACTTTCTTGGCGACTCAACATCTGAACCGTTTGGCCCACTCCAAGGTGGTGGATTCCAGTTCCCCAGACATACTTTCACCCCTCAAGAAAAAACTCAAGGCCCAGACCAGATATTCAGTCTAATGTTTCTGACTCTGACACACCCACGGAGGTGTCAGAAAACCAAGGTCTGTTCGATTCCTCCTCTGATGTCCTCTTCTGAGACCCCCCCCCCATCCCCAGGAGGATGGTATGTCATTAAAGAGCCATATGACTGAGAAAACTGCTCCCAAAGAAAAAGGTGAGGCATGGATCATAATTTCAGAGGACGCAGAAGGCATTCCACAGATTCTAGTTAGGGAAGAGGTTCCCTGTATGCTAACTGAGGTACATCATGGGGTCTGAATCACACTGCTTTGTTCAGGTGGATGTCGCACCAAAGAAGAAATAACAAAAGACTAAGCTTATCTCTTCTCCTTCCCCATCTAAAGAGAAGGAAAATATGGACTTTGACATTTCTCAAGGCCATTATGGCCCTAAAACTTCTTTTGTTTTCTGGCCACCCTCCTCCTCCCACACCCCAAACATTACTGTGGATTCATCATCTTCAGAAGAGGACAATGCCTCTGATTCTGATCATTCTCTGGTATACTACTCTCAGATGTATTCCTCTTACCAAATCCCCTTCTGATGTTGAAGACTCCATTTCCCCTGACTCTTCTGTTGAAGAAGCTTCAGTTGGAAAGACAATTATATGTATGATGAAACATTTTAAGTGGGAGTCTAGAGAGATTAAAGATGTCCAGAAAAGATTGGAAATGGGCACTCCAGCCTCTTCACCTCCCCCTCCAGTTTTGATTTGCAGACTCCAGCCCCTAAAAGACCAGACAGATTTTATAAAGTTCCCAATAAACTTAAGTTCTTATGCAAGAAGACCCCTCTGCAGTCTCTCCCGCTCGCTCTGTCTTGCTGACTTCGGAACTTCTTCACAAAGCCAATGCCCTTCCTTCAGGGAAAGACAGTAAAACTATGGATAGGTTGGGAGAAAGGTTTGTATAGCATCCACTCTGGCATTCAGGGCTATTAATGATCAAACCTCAGATGACCCCATTTATGTTATCTATACTTAGCTCCTTAAACAAGGTAATTATGCAATCACAGAGGCCAGATTCTAAACAACACATGTTATCCTTATTTAATCAAGCTACTGCGGTAGCCAGACACAGTAAGCCTACTGCTTTTGTTAGAAGGGAATCCAGACCCATTGAAAAACACAAAAAGGCTCCCAGAAACTGATTCCCCAGAGTAAATGCAGATGGATTTCACATCTGGAAGACCTCCCTTTGGGGACAGATATCTTTGTCTTTCTACAAATCTACATCCCCTAGCCCTTTGTTCCTTCTCTACGTCTTTCCAAAAGGCTTGCTCAGTCAGTCTCAAGCTTGGAAAAGAGCACTAGAAACCACTGGGTGCTTTCCATTATAAAAAAGGGCTATGCTGTGGTCTGGAAAGAATTACCCTCCTCCCCACAACCAAGTCCATCTTCTACTACTTGTACTCCTAGAAATGCAGGCACAATGTGCCCATAGAATTCATAGGAAGAGATTCTTATTCCAGACTCTTCCTAGTGCCAAGAAAAGAAGGGCAATGGAGACCCATGCTGGATTTCTGTCTGTTAAATATCTTTTAAAAAGTGCCAACCTTCAAAATACTCTCACTACATACGCTGCTGCCTTTAATACTTCTTCAGGCATACCCAGTATCCCGACATCTGAAGGATGCCTACCTCCATATACCAATTCGCCCCTCTTGCAGGAGATTCTTCCGGGTTTCTACTGGTTCATCTCACTTTCAGTTTACTGTTGTGCCTTTTGGTCTTTCCACAGCTCCAAGAGATTTCATAGAGTGCCTAGCTCCAGTTGTATCATTCTACTGAACTCAATGAATTCAAATTTGTCCCGGATTAGACAATCTGCTAATACAGACTAACTCGCCACAGATCCTGCTACAGCATCTCCAGTTTGCCGTCAGTCTCCTACTACAGTAGGGGTTCACTGACAACTAAAAAAACATTCTGCCTCCAGCCTACACAGGACCTAGTGATGTTCATCGTGTTACACTGCTGCAGTCATTACACTTGGGTTATCCTGCCGTCAGGCGGTTCCCCAGTCGGCCTGAGTTCCAAAGGCTTGGTCCGGCGTCGGTTGCTGTCGCCTCCTCTCTTACGTCAGTAGTGCGACAGGGGTATATAAGATGCAGCCGATGCCATTTTCTTCAGTCTTTCTTGCTGCACGGTGCCCGAAGCAAAAGCAGTTCGCAAGTGCCGGTCGGCTAACTCCTGAGATTTTCATTCCGAATCCAGAACCGAAGTCTTCTACAAAGCTAAGTACCCCATTGGGGAAACTTTTTCTTGCCTCAGACCGATGTCAGTAAAAGTTAATAACTGTATTTCTTGTGGGAAGCAAATACCTCATAAGGATTTCCATTCCTATTGTATCACATGCCTAGGTCCAGACCACAACGTCACTGGTTGTCAGTTTTGTGCTAGGTTTAACAAGCACATTATTAAACGTCTGTTTGATTTTGCCTGACATTACTTTGGCAGAAAATTCAATTACACCATGCCATCGGAGCTTCCGACGACCGCAATACATAAAAAGCGCAAAGACAAGGACAGGCATATGAGGCCCAAAACTGACGACGAGGCCTCTTCTAGGCCGGTCGCCGGTTCTCTGGTTTTCAGCGAGGCGCCTTCACAGCCCCTGACGACCGCTTCTGCAGAACCACATGCCGCCTCCGACTCCCACGTGGAGCTGGCTGGGCCTTCGGACACCTAACTTTTTCAGCCTACCGAAACTAACCCTTCAGAGGGAACTGAAGTAGCTGAGCAATCCACAGCTTCAGAGGGTGTTTTCAGACCTACTCAGTTAAGCTAAACCCTCTGCTAAGTCTAAGCCTCCCTTAAAAACAAAGAAACAAATACAGCATTCTCCAGGACAGGCCTTCATGCCTAAGAAACAAATGCTCTAAATGGCCGAAGACCTAGTCACCCTGATTAGGGGGTCCCATCCCCCTCCTGATAAAAGGCCCAGACAGGATGCAGACTATGACTCAACCGACCAGGTGTCCATTTCTTTAGAGTCATCCTCAGACATATGATATTCTTTACCCCCTACTCCTTTGGGGAAACCTTACATACCATGAGGGAGCATTTCCATTGGGAAGGCCAGGATTACTCAGAATCCAAGAAAAGGCTCAGAGACTTCCTTTTATTACCTCAACACAGACCCCTTGCTATTCTGCCAGTGTTAGATATTGTGGATGATGTGTATACTGAATCCAACTTAAATCCTGACTCCTTACCTCCAGCCCCAGTTAAACCTGACAGATATTACAGAGTCCCTGACTCACACACATTTCTGTATAAAAGCCCTGTTGCTGACCCTGAAACTATTTCTCAGGGACCCAAGGTGATTAAGGCCTCATCAGCAAAAAACCCAGTTCCCTCTGACAGAGATTCCAGAGCATTAAACAGATGGGGAAAGAAAGTATATACGTCTGCAATTTTAGCAATGAGAGCCTTAAATTGCCAGTTTCACATGTATCAGCAATTTTTGATGTCTCAGTTGAAACAAAAAATGCTTCCAGATTCACATCCTCCTAATCTTAAAGAAATACAGGATTTATTGCATGCAGCTGAACAAGTGGGAAAACATACTTTGCAATGTGGTTTTGATTCTTTAGAGGCCTCCTGTAGAGCAGCAGTTACAGGCTCTGTCATTAGAAGACATGCTTGGTTAAAAGAATATACGTTACCAGATCATGTTAAAGCAAAATTATTGGATGCACCTTTGCAGCGGGATGTGTTATTTGGAGTTAAGGCAGAAGAGGTATTAAAAAAGATGGAGGATAAGGCAAAATCTATGCAAACGGTGAAGGATTTTTTACAGGTTCAGCCTCCTCGATTTAGCAGAAATTGGCCAACAAAGAATTGGTCCTTTCCAGTTACAGACAGACCTCAAAGGGGCAGATACAGACGTCCAAGAGGTAGAGGTCAACCACAAGGTTCTTACAGGCCTCGACAATGGGGTGCACCAGGCCAGAAAGAAGGGGAAGACAGGCCCCAACCATCTAAAAAGCAGCCTCAATGACTTCCCACTACAGCTGCCAAACAGCTCTCTCTTGGCAGCCCCCTTAGGAGGAAAACTGGCACTTTTCCACCACAATTGGCATTGGATCACCAAAGACAAATGAGTTCTCAACATTGTATCTCAAGGTTACAGGTTCCACTTTCACACTCTGCCAAGGTTAAAAGGAATGCCAAATCTGCCACCAAATCAATGGGCAGAGGCTCAAAAACAAATTTCAGCACTCATGGACATGAGAGCTATTCAAAAGGTACCACCACAGGAGCAAGGACAAGGATTTTACTCAAGACTCTTTCTGGTTCCCAGAAAGGACAAAACCTGGAGGCCCATTCTGGATCTTTCTTCTCTAAACACTTACCTGGATGTTCCAAAATTCAAAATGTTGACACTACAGCAGCTTCTTCCCATGCTGGGCAAGAAAGCTTGGCTCGTGACCTTGGACCTCAAGGAAGCATACCTGCATGTCCCTATCAGACAAAACTGCAGAAGATACCTCAGATTCATAGCTGGTTCAATGCACTATCAATTCTCTGCACTGCCCTTTGGCTTATCTACTGCGCCCAGGGTCTTCACAAAGTGCCTGGCACCAGTAATTGCATTTTGCAGACAGAAAGGAATTCAAATTTATCCGTACCTGGACGACTGCCTGATTCAAGCAGAGAGCAAGGACATTCTTCTAAAGCATCTGGCGTTCGTAAAAAAGTTATTAAGTTGCCTAGGGTACACAGTAAACGAAAAGAAATCAAAACTAGTGCCCTCACAAGAGATAATATTCCTGGTTGCCAGCTTGAACACAACGGCCCAGATGGCTTATCTCACGCCAGACAAACCAGGACAACTGACTCAATACTTTCAATTGATGGCAACAAAGACCCAACTCCCTGCAAGAAAAATTCTGCAGGCCTTGTGTTACATGGCATCTTGCATACTACTAATTCCATATGCCAGACTGCATATGAGGAAACTACAATGGTACCTAAAGAATGTGTGGTCTTAACACTGTCAAAGTTTGGAAACAGTTATACCACTAATTCCTTGCCTTCAACAGGAGTTTCGATGGTGGGCTCAAGCTCGTCACCTCAACAAGGGACAGCCTTTTACACAACCCACAGCCAGGCAAACACTGACAACAGATGCATCGGATTACGCCTGGGGAGCGCACATGGCAGGAAAATGTATTCAGGGCGAGTGGCCCGCAGAACAAAGTCATCTTCACATCAATCAAAAAGAGATGCTAGCTGTACAAAATGCACTTATAGCTCTAAAGGACCTGCTGCATCCAGGACAATTACTACTAAAGACACACAACACCACAGTTATGTGGTACATAAACGAGCAAGGGGGCACTCACTCCTACCCCCTATGCAGACAAGCCATGACCTTGTGGAACACAGCTATAAACTATCAAGTTCATCTGCAAGCACAATTCCTGCCAGGAGAGGAAAACATGCTGGCAGACGACTTAAGCAGAAACATCATGGTTGCCCACGAATGGGAATTGAATCCACAAATATTCAGAATGATAACACAGAAATGGTGGAGCCCGGACATAGATCTGTTTGCATCCCCAATGAACTGCCAGCTACAGAAATTCTGCACAAGGAGTTACCATCCACAAGCATGGAAAGTGGATGCCCTCTCATTCAGCTGGAAAAACCTACAAGTATACGCTTTCCCACCTCTATCTCTCCTTCCAAAGTTACTCATAAAAGCCAGGCAAGAAGAGCCAAAGATGATCCTGATTGCACCAGACTGGCCATGCCAGCACTGGTACCCAATCTTAAAAGACCTTAGCTCAAGAACCACCCTGGATGTTGCCTCAAATCCCACATCTGCTGACTCAGCACAACAATCAGATACTTCACAGCCAGCTAAAGACCTTAAACCTAGCTGCATGGAAAATTCCTTAATCAAACAAGCAATGCCTCTCTCCAAAGCTGTTATGGATGTCATTCTGGAGGCCAGAAGGCCTAGTACCAGGAAAGCCTATTCGGGTAAATGGAAGAGATTCTGTTGCTGGAACCAGGCTCACAGCCTTGACCCTCTTGTCCCAAACATTCCTCAGATACTACAATATTTAACTGAGATGCTGGACAAGGGCCTCTCCTTTTCATCCATCAAGATCCATGCCTCTGCCATTTCTGCTCATTACAACACGGATCCACCAATTTTCTCTAATCTTTTGCTAAAGCAGTACCTCAGAGGGGCAAAAAACATAAGACCGCCCTGTAGAGCACCTACTCCAACTTGGGACCTCAACTTTGTTTTGGAAAAATTAACTTTACATCCTTTTGAGCCAGCTAACACAGCAGAATTAAAATATATCTCTTGGAAAACTGCTCTGCTACTGGCAATAACATCGGCACGAAGAGTTTCAGAATTACAGGCACTAATGGCAGTGGAACCTTTCCTCATTTTCCACCAGGACAGGGTGTCTTTAAGAACTAACCCTACGTTTATGCCAAAGGTGGTGTCAAGTGTGGCTCTAAACCAAACTATTCACTTGCCAACGTTTTATCCAAAACCACAGAATAAGGGGAAGAGACTACTGCATTCTTTGGACATTCACAGGCAGTTCTACTTCTACTTGGACAAAACCAAAGCTTTCAGAAAAGCTGAGCAATTATTGGTAGCATATGCTGCAGGAGCACAGGGAAAAGCCATTTCAAAACAGACTATTTCAAAATGGATAGGACATTGTATATGTTTCTGCTATACACACCATGGGAAACCTGTACTTAGCAGCATTAGATCTCACTCCACCAGGGCAACAGCCACTTCAACTGCCTACCTACCAAGGATATTTTGGAAGCAGCAACATGGAGTTCTGTGCATACCTTCACCAAGCATTACCATTTGCCTTTATACTCCAAATCCAGAGCTGGCTTCGCCACTGCTGTGCTGCAGGGCCTTATAGCCACCCCTAATGCCTTATAGAACCAGCCACCCTACCTCAGCTTTGGGATTCCACCCAAGTGTAATGACTGCAGCAGTCCAACACGATGAACATAGTGCAGTTTTGTACCTACCATAAATGTAGATGTTTGAATGTAAACACTGCTGCAGTCCAGGTTACCCTCCCTCCTTCCCCTCTTACTGGCTGGTATGTACCTATGTCTTCTACCCTTAATACCTATGGGGAGTATTTGCTGGTAACTGAAAGTTGTTGTTTGCTTTTCTTATGTATGTTTTACTAGCAATTTGAATTGCCTACCTATTTGGGGGCACCTGACATCTGGGGCAAGAAAAACTGAAGAAAATGGCGTCTGCTGCATCTTGTATACCCCTGTCACACTGACGTCAGGGAGGAGGCACTGACGTCAGGGAGGAGGCGACAGCAACCGACGCTGGACCAAGACTTTGGAACTCAGGCCAACTGGGGAACCGCCTGACAGCAGGATAACCCAAGTGTAATGACTGCAGCAGTGTTTACACTCTAACATCTACATTTATGGTAGGTACAAAACTGTACTTTTCTGCACTGCAGAGTGGACACCAAAAAAGGCAAGCTTACTTGCCTCAAGAAAAAAGTGCAGAATATTAGTTTATTTTCACAGACTTTCCTCCTCTGACCATTGCTCGGCCAGTGAAATCCTAAGAGCTCTAGGATT
The DNA here is from genome assembly GCF_019279795.1 of Protopterus annectens. Lineage (NCBI taxonomy): Eukaryota > Metazoa > Chordata > Ceratodontiformes > Protopteridae > Protopterus > Protopterus annectens. The sequence continues at coordinate 575,993,320 of NC_056738.1, read as the reverse complement.
TATGGCAGCTACTAAATCAGTGCTCCCTCTAGCCAAACTGCATATGAGGAAAATTCAGTAGTACGTGAAAACAGTTTGGTCCCATCAGTCTCATGCTTGTGACACTGTGATTCCTTTCATACCTTGTTTTGGAAAGGGGCTTGCATAGTGGTTGAAACAGGTGAAACTCAACCCCAGAATTCCCCTTCTGCCCACCCGCTGCAGTTCAGAGGATGTACACAGATGCTCTGATGATGCATGGGGGGCCTGGACAGGCTTTCACAGAGTTTGCCACAGCTGAGAATGCCTCCCGAATTTCAAAGAAAGTAGAGTACTTTACCAATTAGGGAAGGTTTATGCCTTTTGCTGCTGTAGCCTTCAGGGCTCTGAACTGCCAAACTCCCATGTTGGGAGCTCCAAAGGACTGAAGGCCAAGGCAGAGGAACTAGTGGGCAAGGCCTGACAGATTAAGTATTGGAGCTTTGCAACCCATCTTTCCCTGTTGGTAAACAGAATGTCAGATATGGCTGTGATGCAGTAGATGCTTTATGGAAGAGAACAGCGACACTTTCTGTCTTAAGGAAACAAAACCCCTGCCAGAGCATGTGAAAACACAGCTCTTCTGTACCCTGTTAGGCAGTAAGCACCCCACTGTAGATGCAAGAGGCTCAATAACCCACCCACTGGCCAAGTTCCTTGACCTTGAACTAAAAAGACACCTTGTGGAGGAACCATTTTTGTGTATTGATTCTTGGGATTTCCATGTTAGAGACCTATATACTGTCATCCCTCGTGAGCTAGATGTGCAATGGGTCTGTGATTATCTTTACTCTAAGGGGATCTCACAGGACAGAATCAGTATGTACGAACAACTTTTAGATGTGATTCTAAAAAATAATTTTACACTATTTGAGAAGGAATACTATCTTCAGACCAAGGTGTTGCGATGAGCTCAGCCTGTGGGGGCTTATACACTAATATAATCATGTTAGAATGGGAAAGAAGGTTTTAGCTAATTCACCCTTCTTCCCATTTTGCCACACCTATACTCGTTTCCTTGATGACATTTTTATTCTTTGGAAGGGGCCTAAACGTCATATTGAATTGTTTCTGGAATTTATTAATAGTACTACTACATTTTTAAAATTCACACATACCATTAGTGACCTAGAGATACCTTGTTTAGATATTCTGTTGAAAAAGGACAATCAGAATAGCAGGTTTTAGGTGAAATTTTTTGTAAAGAAACCTATTCAAGTAGCTTCCTTCATTTCAATAGTTGTCACCCGTTCACACAAAAACGCGGGGGGGTGATTAAGGGACAGTTTGTGAGAGCGGCCCAAATGGTCACACTATGGGAGACCTTTTTAAAGGAATGTGGCAAATTGAAAAACATGTTTTGCAAAAGACAGTATCCTATTGAACTTCTGGTTGAAATTATGAATGAAGTTATCAGTAAAAGGCAAAATGGACATTGTTCACCTATCCTAGATGTAGTAAACTATACGACAAGGTCTACTACTACTAATAATACATATGTATGTACTATTAGTACACCCCAATTAGAAGGTAGTTTTAGCTTGAGACCTAATATTCCTAATGCCTCACTACAGAATGGGGGGGAATGATTTTAAGCCAAGCTTTTTGACCACTTTTTCTAATGACTCTTACCGCATTAAAAACATTCTTGAGAAAAATTGGAAACTTTTGAGTAGTGCTAGAGATCTAAGAGAATTTATAGGTGAAAGACCCATTTGTGTGTTTAGAAAGGGGCGTAATTTAAAAAGTTTGCTTGAAAATCGGCGAGTTCAATCAACCACAGGCTATATGTATAAATGTGGGACTTACAAATTTTGTCCCTATATTTTAGAAGTTAATGAGATAATGATCAATAATGTGAGGGTGAAAATACAATGTAGATGTTGTTGCAATACTGAGTGAGTGGTTTACTGTGCATTGTGTTGCAACTGCTCATGTTTTTTATGTAGGAATGACTGAATGTAAACTTAAAAATAGGATAGGTGAATACCTTAGGAACATCAGGGAACTGTTATGAGTTCAATGCACTGGCAAAACACATTTCATTGAATTCTGAACACGCTTTTAAGTTTGTTATTCTGGAAACTTTACTCCCATCTGAAAGAGGGGGAGCCTGTCCATTCTTATTTGAAAAGGCAGGATTGAGTTGGCAAATCCGTTTGATTTCAGTACACTGGCCAGGCTTAAATGAGAGTATTTCCATCAGTAGCCTTTTAAAATTAAAAGTTTTAAAAAGATAAACTGATACTTTTTTAGTATTGGATATATACATAATTTTTTTAATTTTTAGATTATACTTTTTATACTAATTGTTTTTTTTACTATGGATACTGTAGTAGTGTATATATTTGTTTCAGTTCTCAGTGTGTTTATGGTGGGGGTGTGTAATGTACGGGGTGTTTGATGTGCCCTTAATTATTAAGGAAGTGATGTCATAGTCTTTAAGTGTATTTAGGTAACTTCCAAGTAATGTTTGTGACTGTAACTTGGGGACAAAAGCGCTTTTATCCTGGTCCTGTTCTTGAGGCGTGTGAATAAAACTGTGTGGATTTTATTCTGTCTGTGAGCAGTTTTTTTTTTATTTTTGTGGTTTTGGACTTACTTTTTGGTGTAGCTCCAGGTGTAGCATTCTACTGAATTCAATGAATTCAGATTTGTCCCTGCTTAGACAATCTGCTAATGCATGCCAACTCACCAAAGATGCTGCTACAGCATCTCCAGTTTGCTGTCAGTTTTCCTGCTACAGTAGGGGTTCACTGGCAACTACAAAAAAGTTCTGCCTCCAGCCTACACAGGACCCAGTGTTTCTGCACTGCAGAGTGGACACCATACAAAGGCAAGCTTACTTGCCTCGAGAAAAAGGTGCAGAATATTACAATTTATTTTCCTCCTTTGACTATGTTCGGCCAGTGAAATCCTAAGAGCTCTAGGATTTATGGCTGCTACTAAGTCAGTGCTCCCTCTAGCCTAACTGCATATGAGGACAATTCTGCAGTACCTGAAAACAGTTTGGTCTCATCAGTCTCATGCTTGTGACACTGTGATTCCTTTCATACCTTATTTTGGGAAGGGGCTTGCATAGTGGTTGAAACAGGTGAAACTCAACCCCAGAATTCCCCTTCTGCCCACCCGCTGCAGTTCAGGGGGATGTACACAGATGCCTCCGATGATGCATGGGGGGCCTGGACAGGCATCCACAGAGTGTGCCACAGCTAAGAATCCCTCCCAAATTTTAAAGAAAGTAGAGTACTTTACCAATTAGGGAAGGTTTATGCCTTTTGCTGCTGTAGCCTTCAGGGCTCTGAACTGCCAGACTCCCATGTTGGGAGCTCCAAGGGACTGAAGGCCAAGGCAGAGGAACTAGTGGACAAAGCCTGACAGATTAAGTATTGGAGCTTTGTAATACATCTTTCCCCATTGGTAAACAGAATGTCAGACATGGTTGTGATGCAGTAGATGCATTATGTAGGCGAACAGTGACACTTTGTCTTAAGGAAACAAAATCCCTGCCAGAGCATGTGAAAACACAGCTCCTCTATGCCTTGTTAGGCAATAAGCTACTGTCTGGATCCTCCTGCTGAGCAGGTGTTTAAAAGAATGAGGAAAAATGGGAGACTGTGCAGTCCATGAAACAGTTGTTTCACCACCCTGGCCGGTGCATTAGGAGTTACCCCCTAACAGGTGGCCTTTACACTGAGTGTGAGACAAAGGTAAACATCCTGCACTAGTTCAACCAAAGCAAGCTGATCAAAAGGGAAAGCCTGAGGCACTTGGGATTGAGACATAGCTAGAGAACAGCTTAGACTTGAGACAGCTCTTCCCTTTCCCTACACCTCAGATTCCTTACCAACCACTTCTCCTCATACTCAAAAAGTAGAGGGCTACTTGGGAACATTTCCAAAAAGAAAGTGACATAATAACCTATGATACCTGGGTCCTAAGTCTTTTAAGACAGGGATATAGGCTCCATTTCATAAAAATGTCAAAGTTCTCAGGTATCCTCCAAGTTTCACAAAAAGCAACATCTAATTAAACCTGTACTGCTGGTCTTACTGAGACGGTGAGCTATAGCGGGAGTACAAGCATAGAAAGAAGGTACAGGATTGTAGTTAAGATTGTTTATAGTCTCAGGAAAAAGAATGCTTTTGGAGGCCAGTCTTTGATGTATCAATGCCAAACACATTTCTACAAGTACCAACATTGAAAATGTTGATTTTTGCAAGTTCTACTGATGCTCCACTTCCCTAAAGCCTTCTTAGTTATCATAGATTTGAAGAATGACTACCTCCATTTACTTTCAGCTAGAACACACAGGCAAAATACCTAAGATTCAAAGCAGGGGATGTGCAGTACTAGTTCACCTCATTGTTCTTGCAAACACCCTTCAAGCAGTAGATAACCAAAGAGCCCAGCTACAGTATTTGCCTATTGCAGGGATAGAGTCATCCGTGTTTACCCCAGTCTGGATGATTGTCTGACTCCTGCTTCATCCCATGCGGAGTCGACAGACTGTACTGCAGTTTACCATGGCATGCTTCCAGACTTTGGTAATCTCCCTGGACCTGCCCAGATTACAACTGGTTCCCTCCCAACATTTCCATTTTCGAGCAGCCTTTTGGAAATGGTCAGTTAAAGAGCATTCCCTCCCATCAAAGCAGATACTATATCCCACTTTTATTTCACTTCTGTAGGACAGCAAAATCTGATTACCGCACTTCTTAGGACCTTCATGTATATGGCATCCTCAATCGTGAAAACTGCATTAGTACCAGCATGCCCACTGCCTGCGGTTTTGCTTCAGGAAAGAGCTCTTATGGTGTATACAACATGGGAAACTCAATCAGCAGGGTCCCATTCAAACCACGCCCAAAGGGTCAGAACCTATTCATAGATTTCTCAAACATAGCTTGAAGGGCAATCAAGAAAACAGAAAATTCAAGGAACCTGGAACTAGGCTCAGAACAAAAAGGAAATCAGACATCAAAGTGACAATGATGGCATCTGTAGCTGTATAAGCCTTCAAACAGACTTGTTAGCCAGGGACTCTTCACTTTTACTTCACAAATAGTACAACTGTTGTGTTTATCGACAACCTTACCTTTCATGTAGGCTGGCAATGGAAGCACATGACTCTTGCCCCAGGAGTCAGACGTGATGTACAATACCTCCAACTTACCATTTCAGGAGAACATCCTGGCAGTCCAGCTGAGCAGAACAGAAGATCCTCAGGTGGGATGTGCCAGAAATTGACTTTACTGGCAGGTGAATACATTTTTCACCAGGCCACAGAGCACAGAAGCTTTGCCAACAGGCCCCTTCACTTGTCAGTCATTTGGGTAGGTGTATTTCCATAAGCCTTTCCATGCATCTGTCATTTCTTCAGGTATTCCTGATAATCTAGAAGTAAAATCCAAAACTGCTTCTCATAGCACTCTCTTGTCAAGGCTGTAATGGATGTCCTATTCCTCTGTTGCAGTATTATTAACATGAGGAGTTACCTGCTGTGACCACCCGACGTCGGCCAGTATGCAAATGACTTTTACTACTAGGGGTGCATGGTACGTCACATATAAGCTGCTGTCGGACATTGGCCATAAAAGTGATGTACGCATGCACCATCCTCAGAACTTCTTCACTGCGAGTCCGGACACTTCACCCATACATATGGTCTTTGCGCCAAAGTGGTTATTGTCTCAACATTTCAGATAAGTGCCCCGTTTGGGAATCCATTCTTTACCTTTTTCATTGTGGTTGGGTGTAATGTCATCCAAGAAAGGCAAATGTTCATGTGGAAGTCAGATTCCACATAAAGACAACCACTAGCAGTGCCTTTTTTGTCTTGGGCCTACCCATGGCCGCAGATCTTGTTCTGTCTGCCAGGCCTTTATGCTTAAAACTTTGAGAAGTAGATTAGCTTCTTTTTCCATTTATTTAGAGAGTCGGCTCTTGAACCTCCTCACGAAGAGTGCTATGGAGGGTTCTGCAGGGCCTTAGGCCAAGCTGCTTGTGAAGTGGAAGGTCAAGAAGCCTAGGTCTGAAACTTCTGCTGCACCTCCTGTGGCGGACTTCTCTCCTGAGGCATTTGCTAGCTTGGAGAAACATTCAGCCCTTATGTTTGATTCACAGGCCGAGCCAGTAATGGAGGCCGCCTTGGATCAGGATGATAGCATGTTCTTGCAGGTGCCACAGGCATCCAGTATGGTTGTCCAGGGGGAGCCTAGATTTGTGATTATTGAGGGCCGTAGGGTAATCTCCCAAATTTTAGTTAGGGAGGACGTGGAATCTGACATCACTGAAACCAGATCTATGTCCGGTCCACCAACCCTACAACACAGTTGAACTACATGCTAAAAAGAAACAAAAAAACAAAGCATTTTTCACCTCCTGCTGATCCACTTCAGGATTGGAAAAATTTTACAGAGGGTATTTTTAATGCCCTCATGTCCTTTAGGCCTCCTTCTGGGGTTTCAGTGTCGGCCGCATCTTGGGTTACCTCATCCTCTGAAGCCTCTTCCCTAATCCTCTTCCGAGGAGAGTCCTTAGCTTACTTATCTCAGATCCCCTCCTCAATGGATTATGCTTCCCTGGAGAAGGGCTTCAACACTACGGACTCTCCAGTGGAGGAAATTGCCTTCATTGAGACCTTGGGTAAGATAAGGGAGCATTTCAAATGGGATAGCTGTCTGATGTCTGAAGCCCAAGAAAGGTACTATGAATTACTTCAGATAGATGCTCCTAGTCCTTCAGCTGCACCTCCTGTCCTACCTGCCTTCTTAGATGCATTTGTATCTTCCAGTAAAGCCCCTGACTCCCAGCCTACTGCACTTAAGAAACTAGACGGATACTAGAAGGTGCCTGAGGACTGTAAATTCTTGTTTAAAGCCCCTTTTGTCATCACTGTGGCTTCTGATAAGGCATCTAGGTTACGTTCCTCTACCACCCTGCTTCCCTCTGACAAAGACAGCAGACATATGAAGAGGTTGGGCAAAAAGGGATAAACTTCTGCCATACTTGCCATTAGGACTGTAAACTGTCAGACACACATGGCTAAGTATACCTTGAACTCCTGTCCCAACTTTCAAAAATTATTTCTGAGATGCCAGACTCCGAGATTAAATCTTTGGTCTTATCCCTGATTGGAGGTTCCTGTCAAGTGGCCTGACACTCCATAAAATGTAGCTATGATGCTGTGGAGGCTTCATCTAGGGCAGCTGCCACAGGCTTGGTCCTGAGAAGATTTGCCTGGCTGAGGCTGCAACCTCTACAGAGGATATTAAATCCAAAATCATGGATGCTCCCCCCTAGACAATTTAGCCCTGTTTGACCCTGCTGCTGCAGAATTGTTCAAAACCTTACAGGAGAAGGGAAAAAATGCAGGAACTGAAACACATCCTGGTCTTCCCTGTACTAAAATGCTAAAGGAACTATCCTTCTAAGCCAGTGTTTGTTAGAAGGCAGTCACTACTCCTCCAGCTAAGGCAAAAAAGTCTGGTAAGAGACCTCAGCAACTTAAGACTCCACTACAAACCCCATCTCAGAAACGGTCCTTTCCAGACAGATCAGGGTCCATCTGACTGTTTGGACCCCAAACACCCCCCTTCCCTATGCCTTTCCCTTTCCTTTCCAGCTTGGGAAAACATAACACAGGACACCTGGGTGCTTTCCATCATACAAAAAGGGCTACTTCATGGTATAGAATTCTCTCCCGCCCTTTAGGGGCATCCCTCAACCTCCCAGAGACCAACTGCCACATTTCCGAAAGGTGCTACAAGACCTGATGGATCAAGGCACCATTCAACCAGTTCCAACCAATCAAAGGGGAAAAGGGTTCTATTCAAGGATGTTTTTGGTATCAAGGAAAGAGAGCCCATGGTGACCTTAATTCAACCTGTCCTACCTGAACACCGTCCTGAGAGTACCTACATTCAGAATGCTTACCTTGCAAACTTTTTTCCCCTTATCCTATAAGCCTATATGGCTTCCATAGACATAAAGGATGCTTACCTACACGTCCCCATTCATCCCAATTACAGGAAGTTCTTAAGATTCTCTGTGGCATCCTGGCACTTTCAATTCTCTACCTTGCTTTTTGGTCTCTCCACCGCCCCAAGGGTATTCACAAAATGTCTAGCCCCAGTAATTGCCCACTGCAGACTTCAAGGCAGTCACATCTTCCCATATCTGGACGACCTTCTCTTTCAAGCATTCAGCCCAGGAACATTGGAGCACAATCTAAACTCCCAACATTTCAATCCTACAATTCCTTGGTTTCAAAGTAAACTACCAGAAATCTGCTGTTTCCCCATCCCAGGACCAGATATTTCTGGGATGCAGGGTGCAAACAGACCATATAAAGGTGTCTCTCCCCACTCAGAAGGCTCAGGAGCTCATTTCCTTTTTCCAAAGCCTCGTCCCACTGACTCACATCACTGCTGGGACCTTTCTCAGAACCCTGGGCTTCATGACATCCACCATCCCAATGCTTCTTCTGGCAAAACCACACATGAGGAAACTACAGTGGTTCCTGAAATCAGTGGGAATGCAACATGCACACCGTCTAGAGTTCCCAGTTCCCCTTCTCCCTTTGTCTCAAGAGAGATATAACCCGGTGGATTCAACAGCTAACTGCCAACCCAGGTTTCCCACTCCATTCTTAATCACCTGTCCAGGCGATGTTCACAGATGCCTCAGACACAGGATGTGGAGCAGCTTTCGGCTGCATAAAAGCACAAGGGACCAGGTGCCCCCTCAAAGAAGGGAACACATCACTATAAAAGAAATGAGGGCACTCCTACTGGCCATTCAGACCTTTCTGACCTCTTCACCCCAGGCCCACTAAAAATTTTCATAGACAACATGACTGTTCTCTGGTATGTGAACAAACAGGGAGGGGCAAACTCTTCTCTCCTTTACAGACTAGCTCTGCAAGCGTGGTCACTGGCTATTAAACTTCAAACTCCCTTCCAGGCTGTGTATATTATTTCCAGACAGAATGTAGTGGCAGACGCATTGAGCAGGTCCAAAACACAATCCTAAGAATGGATGCTTCACAGGGAGATGTTCCTGGACATTGTGCACAATTTGCCTCCCCCATGAACAGACAGCTTCCACAATTTTGTGCCAGAGATCCTCATCCTCTCATTTGGAAAGTGGACGCAGTCATCTTTTCATGGAAGGGGATGTTTCTGTATGCATTCCCTCCCCTTACTGTCATTCCAAAAGTCCTGGACAAACCATTTTGATGGTGAGCCCCTTTTGGCCAAGACAGCATTTGTTCCCCCTGCTTCTGTATTTTTAACCAAGGGCAATCATCAGACGTTACCCCACTGAGTGGACCTTCTCACACAACACAAAGGAACTCTAATCCATCCCCACTTGTCTACTTTTCAGCTGACATTGTGAGTGGTAGGGTCTTAATTCCTTTCAGACACCATTTTTCAGAGGACGTCAGGTTGTCGTGGCAGGCAACTCCCTCATGTTAAGAATGCTGCAAAAGAGAAGAGAAGAACCTCTATTGTTATGGTAAGATTTTATACAACTAATCTTTCTCTCCCCCATTGAGCATGGAAAAGATGGAGCCTGTTTCACTGTGTGTCTGGACCTCTCACCACAATACAAGGGTTCATTCATGCACACAAACCTGAGGACCCTAAGGCTGACAGCTTGGATAATTTAGCATTCATCTTACTTTGGCATATGTTTTTGAGAATGTTCTTGCAAATCCAAAGGAAGTTGGAAAACCAAGCACTTGGACACCATACCTAGCAAAATGGAAAATGTTCTCTTTTTGGTTCCAATGGAAGGCCCTGCACCCCTCTCCAGTCTTCGTTGTCCTTGGTCCTCAAATGTGTGCCATATCTTTATAGATCAGGAGTCCCTTAGGCTTCACTAATGGTAGTTGCATCACTATCTCTGGTTGCTTACCTTGGGAAGACCATTTCATTTTGCTTCTGCAGTTCTTCAAAGGGTTCCTGCATCTAAGCCTCCTAAGAAAGAAGTTGTCCCAGATGGGACTTTGGTTGTGTGTTAGAAAAGTTAACACTACCACTGTACCAGCCAGCAGCTGCAGCTTTCTTCTTGTTTTTGATTCTGGCCATAACATCTGTGAGAACAATATTTGAGTTATGGGACCTAGTGCAAACGGTCTTTTCTCCTTTTACAAAAGGACAGGGAATCCCTTCACAACAACGAAATCTTCATGCTCATGGTAATGACAGAAAGTGTCTCTAAATCATGCTGTTTCCATGGTTATGTTCTATCCTATCAAACTGAGCAAGGGTGAAAGTTTTCTGCTTAACATGGACATACATAGGCAACTCAGATTTTACATAGAAAGAACTAAAGTAGTAAGAACATCTGATCAGTTGTTCATTGTTGTTGCAAAGGGTAGAGAAGGCCAGCATGTTTCAAAACAGCCCATCTCTAAATGGCTAACTGCATCTCTTTCCGTTACACCTTCCATGGCAGAACTATACTAGGGAATATGAGGGCCCATTCCACAAGATAAACAGAAGCCACTGCAGTTTTCCTTGGGAGGGGGTGGGGCTATTTTGGAAGCAGCTATCTGGTTGTCTGTCCACACCTTCTCCAAGTACTTCCCCTTTGGACTTTACTTGTAGAGACATGACATGATTTGCTACATCCATCCATCAAGGGCTGTTCTTTACAGAGTCAGTCACCCAGTGGAACATAAGCTTTTCCCTAAAATCATTAAGGCTGTACCAGTGAACAGTACAGTTTTGAAGGAGCTTAACATAATTGTAGATATTGGAGTAGGCTGAATATTGAAATCGTTTCCCCTTCCTCTACCCCTTTCTTTCTTACCTGTAGCTATCATGGAGTTAAGATGGGTACCTGTTCACCTTTTATCCCCAATTTCCCTTTCCCTTGACCCTACAGGGCTCCCCCTTCTCAGGTTTTTTTTACTGTGTAGAGAGCGAACTTTGTGGATTGCTATAGTTGGGTTTCCATGTTTGGGGTTATCTGGCACCTGGGTGGCTAGTCCTCTGACTTCTACCAGATTCCTGCAGGTGCAAAGGAAGAAAGAACTACAGGTGCTGTGAATGGACATCATCTTATACCGCAGGCATACTGACATTCATAAGGGATTGTCTGCCTGACAGAGAGGGATAGTGGTGAAAAGCTCTTGAAGTCAGGCCAGACATTTGGCCTTCAGTGGCAGAAGTTCTTAAAGTCAGCAAAATTGCAACAGTGAACATGCACAGTTATGATGGTTTTCTACACAGGTATACTATTTGTATCCAACCAGATCCTTGTTTCATCTCCATGTTGGTTATTGTAATGATCAGACAGTCTTTCTTTTCCTTAACCTAGAGGACAATAGCGAGAGATTTTTTCATGCTTTCTACGTACACTGGCCATTGTGTTTCTAGCAAGACTGGGCAAAATCTTGAGTTCTGGCTTATGTGTGTGTTGCTGTGGGAGTGGTAAAGCATCTAGAGATAGGGTCTTTTTGTGTAAAAGGCCTATCCTACTTGGTTAAAGCCAGACATCATTCCACCTGAATGGTTACACCTGTTTCTTTCCCAGTGAAGACATTTGTGTGGCTGCAGTTTGGGCCTTTTGCTATGCTTTTGCCAAGCATTATAAACTTGGTATCATTTCCAAGAGTGTAGTGTCTTTTGCCTTCAGTCCTTTTCTAGACTTCTGTATTACAGACACCCTTTAACATAATGCCGACCGTCTGTTTGAATGGGACATTTGAAAGTTAGATACACAATTTATGTAAGGCACTCACCGCAGACACTGAATGTTCAGCAGTGGACCTTACAGTTGAGATGGTCAGTTTTCTACTCTTTTTGCAACTCTTTTCTAGTTGGTGCCTTTCTGAAGATAGTTCCTTCATTTATGCACATTGATGACTTAGGTTGTCTGGTGTTAGTTTTTTTATCAGCTGTTTTCTTCATATGACTTGCAGATGTATGGCCTATGCTGTTCTTGACTCTGCATATTTATACACTCATGTTTTCTTTTTTTTATGCACGTATATATCTATATTTATCTATCTGTAAGTATGTTTGTATTTTTATCTGTGTCTATACACACACGCATATCTGCAAAAGCACACTAACAGACCATGCATAACTTAGCTCACACACAGTGCTTATTTAATGTAACATTATGATGCAGACATCTGTATTTTTCATTAAACTTTTGATTCTGTGTGAAGACCATTTTGTGGAAATGGTGTGCATCGAGACAGCTACCTTATATCAAGATGAACGACCAGCACAATGTATCAGCACTGCATGAAAGTATCTAATCCATGCAGTCCCAATGATGTACATAAATATTATTAATCCTAATGTACTATATGTTATGTGTTGGGGAGTGGACCTCCCTGTGTTGCTTCCCCCCTTTTTGTTAGTCTTGGAGGTTGCTACTGCTGGGGGGAGGGGGGGGGGCTTGATATCCCAGAGTTTCATTCGTCTTTCTTAACGAGTACTCTGACTTTAACTGACTTTATCCATCAGTATCTGTAGGAGTCCAATGGGAAAAAAATCATATCAATGAATATCATTTTCAGCTATCACTAGAACACATTTTTTTTTTTTTTTTTGCAAGAGGTAAGCCTTCCTCCACCTCTCATGTAGGGGGAGATCACCCCACATCTCCCCAACGTAGCTGTACTAATTCAACAGCTATGTACAATGTTGGGTAAAGGAGATTGTCAGTGATTGCTGAAAGGTAGTATCTGTCGATACTGACACGCTGATCTGCGATTTCTGTAGCTGTCCATGATGCAGTTGTCAGGTTCACCAGTGTCCCAGGTTGTGATTCATTCATCAGTTAATTGTCCTGATCAAACAGAGAGAGATGTTATTTTCAGCAGATAAAATTTTCAATGCAAATACCTATTTTTAATGGTATCCTGCTAGCACTGGTTGGTTAAATGCTTCATTTGCCAATTGCTGGCAGTTAGCACAGAGGATTAAGGCTATGATCTGGTAAATGAAGCATTCCTTGAGGTCCACTGTTTGACTCTTAGCCTTCATTTCATTTACTACTTTGTCTTTGGGCAAGTCACTTAACCAGATGGTGCTTTTAGGGTAAATATGAAAAAGGTCCATGTGGATCAGGTGTACTGACTATGATTATGTACAGGTAAGGTAAAATAGTAAAACAAGTTCCTCTGCGGTGCATGTTTAGAGTTTAATCCTTCCCACTGAGCGTTATCAATGAACACATTGTATTAGTGCATGAACACAAATACTAACATGCCATCTGATTGTATGATTTTTGGCTGCAGTAGTTGGAGTTCTACTAGTTGAAGCTCAACTTTGGTAAAAATGCAAGATCCACTTAGATGGCAGAAACACAGAGAGACAACTGCTTAATCACACTAACTTTTGCAGGCACACCATTAGCTTGCAAATTTTGAGTTTTCTTTAATGACTGTGGTCAGAACATAAACTTCTCTTCCTAAGGAAGAGTGCACAACAAAAAGGGAAGTCCACAGAAAATTATAGAACAAATATCAGAGGGTCAACTTTATTTTGTGTTGAATTTTTAGCTTGTCAGCATTTCCCTTTCAAATAGGGAAACAGAATGAGTCTGTGGTTTCTGCATGATCAGTATGTGTATGAAAAAGGGCAGTACTTCCGTGTGATGTTATAGAAGTAGCTGAATTTGCTAATGGCAAGGGTATGAAGGTATACCTTTGAGCATGTGTCACTGAAATGTGACAGCTGCCCACAGAGAGTGCAGTTCATCTACGAGTGTTGCATCATATGAAGAGAAGGAAGCTCAGGGAAATGTAGACTGTACTGTTTCCAGTGCTTAGTGTTTGGCTTATGTGTAACTTCAAATTATTTTTTGCAGTTCTGCAACAGTAGTAAGGGCATGGCACAGTTTTCTTCCAAGTAACTGAAATGAATATGCCTCATGTTCAAGTTGGTTGATGCTCAAGGAAGCATCTCTCACCTTTTACAGTGTCTTAACTGGCGGCGCAGTGGTGCAGCGGTAGCATTGTCACCTCACAGCAAGAAGTTCTCCGGTTCTATTCACGGCTGGGGTGCCTTCTGTGTGGAGTCTGCATGTCCTCCCTGCTTTCATATGTGTTTCCTCCGGGTGCTCCAGTTTACTCCCACATTACAAAGACATGTGTCTGGAGCATTTCTTTCTGGACCTCCACTGAAAATTGGCTTGTTCCAAGTCAGAGTTTCCCAGTTAACAAATGTAAAATAAAATAAAATTAACTGTTTGATGCTTTCGCTAGGATTTATCAGAATAAACTTTTTTCAGATTTTTAGAAGCATCTTAAATGTGGGTGTCCCATTTTTTAGTCATATGTATTAGAATGTCAGGCTAATTCCACAATGATGTGCAAGGACAGTATCATTTTATTAGCAAAAATACATTTATTATGTCAGGCCCTTTTCATAGCTGCTTGTATCTGAGCAGCTGACAATTAATAATTGCACACACTTGTAGATTTCAGTAGAAGCAGATGCTTTAAGCATGTAGAAATATTTTTGTTTCCCATTCACAGCTGCCAATCTGCTTTCACAACCATGCAGTTGTCAGACTTCTATTCCAGAACAGGTGGGCAGAACCACCCTCTGGTGGCGGTGTTTATTCCACACCTTTCCTGGTTTCATGACCTTATTGTAGTGGAAGGGTTTGCATGTGCCTGTGATTCCAAGCTCTCGTCTGGAGGTTTGTATTCCTCTTAAGGATACTCTTGTCAAGCTAGTCTTAAGAAGGAATGACAAGTAAGAAGTCCACAAAAATATGAGGTTCATGATGATGTCTCTTAAAAATAGGAGACTCTCATCCAGAACATAGGTAATAGAACCTAGCTTTGCCGTTAACTTGGCAGGGGTGGGGTGGGGGATTCGCCACCAACTGCTAGGTGGTAGGGAGATCCATGTAATCCACTTGAACTCACCTGCAAAAGTTGAGGGGGGCTAGGTGAGCTGTTCACCCACGAGATGAAAGGAGGGATCATGTACAGGGCTGGTTAGGTGGTAAGCAGGACTGGGACTGTTTATGATGGACAACGGTCATTCAATGAAAATTGGCTCTTGAGACAAGAGAAAAATCACATCATTGCTGGGGATGTGGTGTAAACTTGGCTTTGAAGGATAAAATGTCTCAGACAACAGCTGGGCTTGTAGACACAGCATTTATTCTGGAAACTGACTTCTCACGGGTGGGGGAGGGCTCTCTTTCCTGTGTGTCCCATTGTGTATTGGTTCAGGTCCCACGTGTATGGGGATACTCGTAAACCCTCATCTCACTGTTGTATAGAGCTGTAATTGTTACAGTTATCTCAGTGTGATTTCCTGCTGCAGAAACAAAAACTCTACATGTGCACCTAAACCCACATTTTTGGAGACTGTGGGATTATTGCTTCATAGAGCTTGGAATTAGTGCTTCTTGAGGTATCTCATAATATGTCTGTAGTTCTACTGAAGATTTCAGTTATTCACTGATGAATGATACAGATACCTGGGGGGATGTGATTGACGGGAGAGGCTTCCCTGCTGTGAACCATCATGGTGAATTGTTAGTTTGTCATGGACTGCCCTAGAAATTCATGTTTGAACACAGTGCTGCTGCTAAGTGCACTATGTTCCATAGCTCGTTGGGCCTAATGTTAATGAGCGTAGTCATTGCACTGTGTATGAGGGCTTGTATTCTTAATATTTAAGGGAGGCACTGAGCTTATCAGCTTAGTACCTATACGGTGGTCATTTGAGTCAGAGAACAAGGGCTGTGGCTGGACAGTACTAGAAAATTCAAACAAGTAGTGAGGGTGACCAGGGAATTTCTAGTAGATGCTGTTTTGTGGGATGACTTCCAAAATGGCTACATCTATGTAGGTGAGGTTCATAGTCTAAATGGACCCTTTTTAAGACCACTTTAGTTAAGAGAGTGGTGCACTGGGCTGTGACCTAAAAAAGGTGGTTAGTGCTTCTCAGGGTAGTATCCCAAGGGTCTGCATGATTTTCTATAGACAGAATATCAAGACACAACTGCATTTTGGAAAATATCCAGTTTAAAGACCTACGGGTAATGGTTTTGTTTGTAGCCACGTTGCCTTCTTGACTTGAAGGAACTGTCATCTCTAGCATATGGTAAAGTAATTACTTAAGTGATGAATGTACCAACATAATGATGAAGGGAAGTATAGTTTGTTGTGTAAAGGTGAGAGGAGGGCGACTACCCCAGGGTGAGGAGTGCAACTACCCCAGGGTGAGAAGTTTAAATATGTTTGGGGCTCTGTTCATGAGTGAAGGCAGAAAGTATGAAGGAGACCTGTCCACCTGGTGGGCACAGCAGTGAGTGAGTGACTGTAGGGGTTGTATGTAGCTGTGATGAAGCAGAGTTCTTTCTAGTCTGTGACCACATCCTTGATGATGGTCACAATCTTTGGGTATATTCCAAGATCATTAAGCAGTGGAAATGAGGTTCATTTACCGTGTTACGAGAGTTACTTTCATAGTATTGCGGAGCTCAGCTGTCAAGGACAGTCTTCATGCTCTTCCTGGTTGCGAGGAGTCATTTGAGATGGTTTGAGCACCTAGTAAGTATAGCCCCCTGATTACCACCCACAGGAAGGTGTACCAGGCAAGTGGTTTACAAAATGCCCCTCTGCATAGTTTGATTGCTGTGGTGCAGGCCATATTCTGATAGTAGATAATAACGTTTGGGGAGAGGTTGACTACTTGGATCTTTTGAAATCTCCAAAGAGACAGTGATGGTTCTTAATGGTAGCCTTTTTTTTACTCTGTATAGCTTTGTTTATTTTTTTATTGCAGTCAAAAAAGCACTCCTGTGCGAAAGGCAAATGCACAGCTCAGGAACAAATCTGAAGTACCAAAAAGAGTAGAGCCAGCATACTGTGTTCCATATTTGTCTTTATTCAAATAAAACAACAAAAAACAGACTGGTTTCGGCCGGAAAATATCACAGCCTTCTTCAGTGCAAATCAAATACAGCTTCTGTTGTAAGTTAAATACACCCATCTTGAAGCCTATTGGCCCATACTAGAATTGTTCATTCAAACCAGGTGGAAACAATCCACCCAGTTTAACAATCCACTTTTTTTTCTTTATTATTTAAAATAGAGTGCCACCCAGTTTTACTGGATTTATTGCCCTTGATGATGTCAATAACCATGAAAGAAAATCTGGCAGTGGAGTTTGTTAGATAGTGTTTATACAATGCATTGGTTACCTTTTTGTTTTTAATATTACTGATGTGTTCAGAAATTCTGATTCTGAATGGACAAGAAGTCTGGCCAATGGAAAAGCAAACACAAGTGCATGTAGCTTGATATATTAACCAATCAGTGCTGCAATTAGCAAAGAAATTTAAATCATAAACTATAGGGCTGTTGCAGCTGGAAAATTGTTTGCATTTTGTAACCTTGTCACAATGGCTGCAGTGTCCACATGGGTAGCAGCCAATTAAAGGATCCCCTGATAGTGTAGATTGTACATATGTAGAGGATTGATTCAGTGTCCCATGCTTGTAATGATTAAAACAGGAACCAAGATTTTTGCCTTTACGGATAGAGAACTGACATCTTTCTGGTATGATGTGTGCCAGCTCCTGATCACATTGTAAAATATTCCAATGTTTATTCACACTTTGAATTAGGTTGTCAGAATTCCTGGCATAAGTTGTTGGGAATCTAATTGGTTGTACTGCCGAATGGTTATGGTCCTTGTAACTTAAAAATTCTTGTCTGTCAATGGAATTGACCAAATTACTGGCCTTCAATACATAACCCATACCATAACCCCTAGATTTGAATCTGTTTGTGAGATCCTTCCTTTGTCTCTGAAAAGAGGAATCATCAGAGCAGATAGCTTTATTCTGATGAATTGTGATTTTGGGATGTTCCGGGCTATGTGTGGTGGATGAAAACTGGACGCATGTAGGATGGTATTGTATTGGGGATATTTCCTGAATACTTCAGTACTCAACGTATGATCTGGTAGTCTATTGATAATCATATCCAAAAACGTAATGCTGTTCAGATCATAATGAACAGTAAATTGTAATCCCCATGGGTTGTTCAGGTAAGATATGAATTCATCTAACACATTTGTCTCACCCTTCCATACCATCCAACAGTCATCTAAAAACCGTCTCCAAATGTCAATGTATTCCAAATAGATGTTCTTCACATGATCATAAATAAGATGTTTTTCGACAAAGGCCATAAATAGGTCGGCATATATTGGGGCAAATGAAGCACCCATCGCTGTGCCCTTTGTTTGTAAGTAACAGGTATCCTGATAAAAGAATACATTGCTATTCAGAACATGTCTGGCTAACTGAACCAAAAAAGGAGTTGAAGTCAGGTCTGTATAAATTGGCCACTTCCAGCCAGTATGTAAGGGCTTCTAAACCAGATTCGTGTGGAATGTTCATATATAAAGCACATACATCTAGTGTGCACATCAACCAATCAGATTCCAATTGGCTATCTGAAATGATCTGCAGGAAATTGGTTGTGTCATGTAACCGAGAATGTACAAGATGGAGCAAAGGCTTCAAATGTTTGGTCAAATATAGAGACAAAGGTTCTGTGATATAACCCTTTCCTGAGACAATTGGTCTGCCCGGTGGATTGGTGGAGTTTTTGTGAATTTTTGGCAAAAAATAAATATATTGGTTGGCCGGATCTTGAATGGTAAGTTGATGCATGGTATCATTGATAATGATAGCTTCATCCCTAGCCTGAATTAAAAAATCATCGATTAGTTTTTTGAAACGATGGATGGGATTGATATGCATCTCAAAATAATATCTACCATCAGACAATTGTCTTTTAGCCTCTTGATCATAATCACACCAATTCAAAAGAACCACAGCTCCCCCTTTGTCTGCAGAAATGATGACAATATCATTATTGTTCTGAAGTTCCAGAATAGCTTGTTTTTCAGCAGCTGTTACATTATTTCATTTGGAATATGTATCCGACCTGGAGAAATGCAGATCTTTGAGAACGCTATTCTGGAACTGATGTACCAGAGGATGCATAGGGGGGGAAAAAGATGATTTGTGATAAACAAACTTGTCATCAGTGAAATTTTTATCATTGTCACCAAAAATATTCTCAAATTTAACGTTATACAAAAGGACATTAAATCCTGAGCAAAAATATCTTCAGACACCATAAAACCCGGAATGAAAGTTAAACCGTTATTGAGGACAGCCAAATGAGCTGGAGATGGCACAAAATCAGACAAATTTAAAACATTCCTGTTATAATCCAAATCTAATTCTGTATGACTATTTTTAGCAGACTCTGAATGTTGTTTATGCCTCCTATGTTTGCGTCCCCCCCGCTGATACTTGGGCCTAAAGGGACAGACAACGGTGTCCTCTTAGCAGACGGTGAACTTGATACTGACTGTAACTCATTATCTGTGCAAGAAGAGATTTCCTCAGTCGAGGAACCGGTATCATGACCTGATTTTCTCAAAATGGAGCGTGGTCTCTTTCTTTTGGAAGTTTTGGGTAATGAAGGTGTAAATCTCACATGCTTAGTACTATATGAAAAAGGATTTCCATGCTGGTAATCAGCTTGATCTCGCTGGAATTTTTTGATCTTCCGACTTCTAAGTTGTTGTTCTAAATTGTTCAGGTCCGTGGCTATTTTATTAAGATATTTATTATAAAAGGATTCACCTTCAAATGGTTTGACATTATCTACCAATTTGGTCACTGTGTCAATCTCTTTATCAATAACCTGATCATAATATTTAGATAAGGTTTCAACAAAAGAAATACTGGCCTGTTGTTGTATTGAAGACCATTGGCTGCTGAGCTCTGAGTCTATTTCCCCCAAATGAGGTTGTATACATACTCTCAAACCTCGAGGGGTTATCCCTTTAGCAATGTATGCCTTAAACAATTTCGAACGCCAGATGTTAGATCTTAAAGATCAAAGTTGTTTAAATAAATTATCAAAAACTGTTGCACAGTTGGATTCAGAACCAAGAGCATCATTAGTGTCATTGTTATTTTGTAGTGAAAGACCCAAGCCAAATGCTCTGAGGTCTTCCCTATCAGCTGATAATCCCTGTTACCAAACTTGAAAGATCCATGATGAACTTGAGGTTTGTCAGGAGATTCAAACCAAAGAATATATTGCTTTGTGATACTGACAATAATAGTAACAAAAACTATGTCAGTACAACACAATATGTAGGTACAATAACAGCTCATGAAAGAAGGTCCATATACCATTGAATGCTAAAGCTGTGTCCCTACTTGATCCATACAAAGGACAATTGCCCAGTACCAATCATAAGAAACATTAAAAAGAAAAAATGCAAATGACTCTGAACTGTGCAATATGGATAAAAAAGTTGACCATAGAGCATGAATTATAGTAGCCAGTAGGTCAAATACAACAAAAGGGATCCAGAAAAATTATTAAACTGAACCAAGTTGGTAGGTGAGTTAGAGACATAAATAATACTTGTGTTAGCCTAAATGGACCTGTACAAGTAGAAATATACAATCTGGACGGGATAATACTAAATAGTATCACAAATAACCCAAGATGAAGCCTGATAAAACATGTACACATGAGCTGATCCTAAGGATGACCAATGAAACACTTGTATAGAATAATACTGTAAATAATCAAATATTGAATACAGAACAAATATTAGCCTGCACCAGCAATTATGATATCTAAATACTAAAACTGTAAAATGAAGAACAAATAATGGTCAATATTGACCTCATATCATGAATTCAATAATACAAAAAACGTATTGATGAGAGAAAGCAGAAAATTATATCAAACGCTCCTTGAATTATATGAAAATGTTGTACCCAACTTAAAAAACACACCAGTTACAGAAAATATTTGTCCATTAGGGGATATGAGCATCCAAAATGAATCCCAGCCTTGATATAAGTAGCACCTAATATAATTATGTCCATCTGATGTGAACTAATGTCTCTCATAAGTGAAATGCAGAAACCATTTGTGTAACAAAAAGAAAAAGAAACTTCTTCCTTATCAGAGTCACCAAATGGATAATAAGACCGTACCTGTGTTCATCAAGCACAAAGTTTGGCCATTGATTGTCTAACAAAAAAAGGCAAACCCACTGCTGTAGTCTCGTGTTGTTACATACATAAATCCACACAGTTAGGATATCCAAATTGTAATTTAAACACGAAATGCGTTGAACTTGTATAGCATAACAAATCCCACAGCCTTGGAATAAGCAACGCCTGCTAAGATTATATCCATCTGATGTAAAATGGTGTCTCGCATAAGCAAAATACAGAATCCATTCGTATGAACAAAAAGAAACTTCCTCCTTATCAGCAACGCCAACTGGATAATAAAAAAACAGTGCCTGTGTTGTCCGATCACAAAGTTCGCCGTCAGATATTTACCAAAAAAGAGGGCAAACCCACTACTTTGATCTCGTGTTATTGCATTTGTAAAATTCACACAATTGGATATCCAAACAACAGTTTAAACACAAAAATGCGTTAAACTTGTATGACTCTACCTCGAAGGTAAAACAAATCACACAGGTGAACAGCTTTAAAGTCCCCATCTAGACGAAACCAATATGGCCATGTTGAGAATCTTATATTCCATGCCAGAAAAAACGTGATGTCGAATGAATGCCACCAATATATCCAGCTTTAACCTTGTAATAATGAACATCAAGCGCCATATAAATCCACAGCACCAACAACGGATAGTAATCCACAAAAAACGACCAAAAAGGGTAAGATGGTGTGTCGCAAAAATATAAAAATATAACTAGAAGAGTGATTGCACAGATAACTGGCAATCAATATCAAGAACACAGGCCTCCAGCAGGAAATGAAGGGGAGTGTAACAGTCAAAAAAGCAATCCTGCGCGAAAGGCAAATGCACGGCTCAGGAACAAATCTGAAGTACCAAAAAGAGTAGAGCCAGCATACCGTGTTCCATATTTGTCTTTATTCAAATAAAACAACAAAAAACAGACCGGTTTCGGCCGGAAAATATCACAGCCTTCTTCAGTGCAAATCGGATACAGCTTCTGTTGTAAGTTAAATACACCCATCTTGAAGCCTATTGGCCCATACTAGAATTGTTCATTCAAACCAGGTGGAAACAATCCACTTTTTTTCTTTATTATTTAAAATAGAGTGCCACCCAGTTTTATTGGATTTATTGCCTTTGATGATGTCAATAACCATGAAAGAAAATCTGGCAGTGGAGTGTGTTAGATAGTGTTCATACAATGCATTGGTTACCTTTTTGTTTTTAATATTACTGATGTGTTCAGAAATTCTGATTCTGAATGGACGAGAAGTCTGGCCAATGGAAAAGCAAACACAAGTGCATGTAGCTTGTTATATTAACCAATCAGTGCTGCAATTAGCAAAGAAATTTAAATCATAAACTATAGGGTTGTTGCGGCTGGAAAATTGTTTGCATTTTGTAACCTTGTCACAATGGATGCAGTGTCTACATGGGTAGCAGCCAACTAAAGGACCCCCCAATAGTGTAGATTGTACATTTGTAGAGGATTGATTCAGTGTCCCACGCTTGTAATGATTAAAACAGGGAACCAAGATTTTTGCCTTTACGGAAAGAGAACTGACATCTTTCTGGTATGATGTGTGCTAGCTCCTGATCACATTGTAAAATATTCCAGTGTTTATTCACACTGAATTAGGTTGTCAGAATTCCTGGCATAAGTTGTTAGGAATCTAATTGGTTGTACTGCCGAATGGTTATGATCCTTGTAACTTAAAAATTCTTGTCTGTCAGTGGAATTGACCAAATTACTGGCCTTCAGTACATAACCTATACCATAACCCCTAGATTTGAATCTGTTTCTGAGATCCTTCCTTTGTCTCTGAAAAGAGGAATCATCAGAGCAGATACGCTTTATTCTGATGAATTGCGATTTACTTATTTTTTTATTGCACCATTTTTTGCTATCTATTGTTGAGATAGTGTTATACTTGCTACTGCAAGAAAAAGCAAAAAAGTTGCATGTTTGCAACTTAAGGTATGTGTGAATGGCCTGCACCGATTTGAACAGCCCGTTTCCCAGTGTAAAAGTTATGACATCTCTAATTTTCTATTTTATTTTTGCACGTAATGTGAAGTACAAGCTACTGGTCCTTTAACTACTCCCTCTGAGAGTTCATAGAGTCAGTGTTTGCCAGACTCTTTACAACTTGAAGGCTGTTGCCATAATGAGCTGATGTTTTTCCTTAGCTTAAAAAAATCATAAAGGTTCACTATAGACATGGACCTGTCTGAAGGAGATCTTTTGCATTTGAATTTTTATCACTCTAAAAAACATATTTCTTTCTGGACTGAATGCTGCTTGTATGTCTGGATTTTTTCTAGAGCTGTTTTTTTCAGTGTGTTTATCTGTGTGAGGGCAAAGAAGTCAAAGGTAAAGGAAGGTTGAGTGGGAAAATACAAACATCAGGGTATCAGAAATTGAAAATATGTATAATGATGCCACAGACATGTTTCTGTGTTTTTAAGTGGCGTCATTTTATCATTCATGGTATAGGCCTGAAAAACTCCTAGCTCACTCACATTATGGGGTATGCAGAGGAAGAAGCATCTGCATGTTTCATTGAAAAATGCAGTAATGCAGAATAAAAAAATGTTGCTTTTCATTTGGACTGTAACAAGCTGAATGTAGTGGCAGTTAGAGAGATTGCTGAAGCCTGTAGAAATGTTAGTAGCCATGAGGAAAATCAAAACTATGAGCTTGACTTTCCTCTTGTTTTCAGAAGGAAGTGAAGGAACGGTAGTATCCAAACAAAAAAGAAAATCCACTCAGCCTTGCCAAAGTCCTGCGAATCCAAAGTAGGCAAAACAAGAAAAAAGAAAGCAGGACACTGCTGCTGCTCAATGAAGCTTTTAATAAAAAACTTAAAAACAAGTTGGCAGGATAATCCAAGGTAGTCAAAATGCAGAACAAGTGAAAAAGGTTAGCGCTTTCGGGTTACACCCTTCATCAGACATCAAACACTGCATGTACAATCTTTTTAAAATAACACTCAACCAATGAAAACCTTGTAAGTCAATGAAACACACGCCTTCTCAGGAGTGTGGGTTTTAAAGGAATAACGTAATTTAGACCAGGGGGTAAGTGTGCCATTAAATCTATAATCCATTTGGTTTCATCTAAAGCGGTCTGCAGTCTAACATCCCTCCCCCGGCTATTCAATCTAATATTGACTATGACTCTAAACAAAAAACTATGTGTTGGGTGTATGCATATGTGCCTATATAAGGCATTGCTATCATCCCTATTCCTTATACTACCTGGATGCTGTAAGATTCTTACCTTAAACATGTTTGTGGTCATACCCACATAAAAACTGGGACATTTTGTGCATTCGGCCAAATAAACCACATTTGGAGTCCTACAGGTAGCCCTACCCTTAAGAACTATATTCTTCCTTGTTGTCCCTTTTCACTTGTTCTGCATTTTGACTACCTTGGATTATCCTGCCAACTTGTTTTTAAGTTTTTTATTAAAAGCTTCATTGAGCAGCAGCAGTGTCCTGCTTTCTTTTTTCTTGTTTTGCCTACTTTGGATTCGCAGGACTTTGGCAAGGCTGAGTGGATTTTCTTTTTTGTTTGGTGCTGTTTTGTTCTACAAGCCATGCATGCTGCTGACACTTTGGGTGAGTTGAACAACCCCCATGTTGGAGCTCTTGCTCCTGGACCGACGAATGGTGGTTGGTCCAAGAAGCTTCTTACACCTTCTTTAAACCCGCTTCTAAATTTGGGTTTTGATGTTGTTAAAAATAGAAATGAGAGTAATGATATGCCTGCACCAGTTGACAAGACCTTTGAGGACTTGCTGAAAGACTTAAGCTTTAAAATGAACAAATTACAACGTTTGCAGTGGCAAAAATTCCATTTCGAAGCCTGTCTTGAATATGGTATCGTACCCAGAGGCATGAGGGTCATGTGTATGCCGGCACAAGGAGATCGTTTTCCTGAATTGCTGGCTAAATGGCAGGCACTAAATATTGACACCAGTTATAAGTATATGGAACTACTAATCAGCTTTTTTGCACCAGAAATGGTAAGGTTAAATGAGGAGGTGCAGCTCCTCCTGTGCAAATTAGAGAATGATTTTTCTGACAACAGAAGTAAGCAACACCTACAACAAGCATGCGGAGCACTTCATGATAATGCCGAGAAACTACGCCTCGACAAGATGAGCAAAATCAAGAGGGACCATGAGGATTTCTCTAAAGGAAACATCTTTGTTTGGCCCAGAAACCCACGGTATCAGAGGGATTCCAGGATACATGATGAACGGCTGACAGAGGCGCGCACCTCCACAGGTTTTACTGGGCATCAAAGGGATTCCAGAGAATGTGTTGGGTTGCCGGTGGAAGCACGTACCGCAGTAGGATGTATGGAGCCTGCTTGCGTCGTCAATGGACGACGAAACACTACTGTTGATACAGTCGATCTACCCTCACCTTCCATTTGCCATACACAGGGAGGCGATACTGACACAGGGAACATTGAAACCACCAGTGCCGGTTTGCGTTGTTCTGGGGAGCAACACAGGACTGAAGCGGATGCTTCCTCCTTACTGGCTGGGAATGATGTCTTGTCGACTGCCCCACAGGACATGGAAGAGATGAATACAGGGACTGGAGCACGGCCTAAGGCACCACAGGGACGAAAGCGTTTTTTGGAACTTTTACCGGCCCCTGTCAAGAAGAGAGGGGTCGGGAGAAGAACACAGAGCGACGACAGAGAGGCTGGGAAGAGGAGAAGGACTCTCCAATGACTCCTGGCTTCCATCATAACATTGTTTATAATCTATCTTCACACAATTTAACCATGGACGAATTGTTCGTCTTGAACAAGGGACTAACTTTTGTGCCTAGCAATCCTTGCATGCACAATGAGGTAATTACTGACATTATGTTATTTTGTAGAAATTTGATGTTGAAGAGTATGTTTGGAAATGACATATCAAATTGCAATGTACCTAAGAAAGCAAGCGGTTTTATACCACAGCTTTCACCTACTTTACACCTCTTTTTGAGTGCTTGTGAGAAAGATATGGCTAAATATTATACTGAAGGTCTTTTTTCTAAATATTATAATTTAACCACAGAGCAGGCTAGAGCTCTGAAGGAATTAGCTAATAATGAGTCCATAACAATAAAAAAGGCGGACAAGGGGGGAGCTATTGTTTTAATGGATGCCATATGGTATAATGACAAGATAAAACATTTGTTACATGATGATGTGGCTTACATGGAGATTAATCCAGTATCTGTAAAGCACATTGTTGACAAAGTGCATATGAAGTTAACTACCCTGAGGAACAACTTAAGTATCACAGAGGAGACATATCAGTTTCTATTGATTGAGAAACCAATAACTCCCATATTTAAGGCCCTACCCAAACTGCATAAATGTTTGAATGACCCACCCCTTAGGCCGATTGTTTCGGGCAGGGGGTGGGTAACTGAAAATATCTCCATATGGGTAGACTTTTTATTAAAACCATACATAAAACAAATGGAAAATATCCTGATAGATACAGGGCACTTTTTACAGATTTTGGGGAATGTTATTAAACCTGCTAATATTGATAATGTTCTTATGGTTACACTGGACATCAACAGTCTTTTTACCGTGATTAATAATGATTATGGCATTAATTCTATAACAGAACTCTTGACAGGTTTGGGAGTCATTGAGAATAAAATAGAACTTATTAAGGATTTGTTAACGTTAGTGTTGGATAACAACGTTTTCCTGGGAGCTGGCTCCACGTATAGGCAAGCACAGGGTGTAGCCATGGGCACACCCTGTGCTAATACCTATGCGAACCTGGTCCTCTCAAAATGGGAAATGATGAATGTTTTGGGAAATGATACTTGGAAGGATTACATTTTAATGTATGTAAGATTTGTAGATGATATTTTTATTCTTTGGAATGGAGAATATGATACTTTCAATATGTTTTTGTCATATCTACACACTACCACCACCTTTCTTAAGTTCAGTGCCAATACTTCTTATCATTGTATAGATTTCTTAGATGTGAGGGTCACACAACAACAGGCAGGCTTTTCATCCAGCCTACACAAGAAAGACTGTTGGAAAATACCTTGCTGTCCTACGACAGCATGCATCCTCGCCATATTTTTCCAAATATTGTTAGAGGACAAGTGAGTCGTGCCTCCCGGATCAACACGGATGACACGCAATTTGAACAAGAGTTAGTGAATCTAACGGGTCATTTTGAGCAGAGAGGCTATGGGAAGAACATGGTAAGGAGTGTTATAGATAATAGTAAGACTTATAGACAGACCAAATTTAGACCTTGGCTTAATAGGAATCAGCATCAGGCTCCCGCAGTGTCCATGCAGGATGCCTCCACACAGAGAGGCACCAAGATGCTGTTTACATATGGGAGTAACATCAGTGACATTCGTAAAATTGTTAATAACAACTGGAACATCCTTACCAGTGATACCAGTCTAAAGGGGCTAATTGATAATAGACCTTATTTTCAATACAGAAGGAATAAGAACTTGAGTGACCTTTTATGTAAAGAGAATAGTCTTTCTGAGAGCAGGCCATTTAAGAGTAGGGCAGGCACACTTCCATGTGGTACGTGTAAAGCCTGCAGCTTTATTAATAAAGAGGTTAATTTTTTACACAGAACAACAAGGAAGAATATACTTCTTAAGGGTAGGGCTACCTGTAGGACTCCAAATGTGGTTTATTTGGCCGAATGCACAAAATGTCCCAGTTTTTATGTGGGTATGACCACAAACATGTTTAAGGTAAGAATCTTACAGCATCTAGGTAGTATAAGGAATAGGGATGATAGCAATGCCTTATATAGGCACATATGCATACACCCAACACATAGTTTTTTGTTTAGAGTCATAGTCAATATTAGATTGAATAGCCGGGGGGGGGATGTTAGACTGCAGACCGCTTTAGATGAAACCAAATGGATTATAGATTTAATGGCACACTTACCCCCTGGTCTAAATGACGTTATTCCTTTAAAACCCACACTCCTGAGAAGGCGTGTGTTTCATTGACTTACAAGGTTTTCATTGGTTGAGTGTTATTTTAAAAAGATTGTACATGCAGTGTTTGATGTCTGATGAAGGGTGTAACCCAAAAGCGCTAACCTTTTTCACTTGTTCTGCATTTTGACTGCCTTGGATTATCCTGCCAACTTGTTTTTAAGTTTTTTATTAAAAGCTTCATTGAGCAGCAGCAGTGTCCTGCTTTCTTTTTTCTTTTTTCTTGTGTTGAACGGTAGTATCCAGTGTTGTGTATTTTCATGTGAATCAACATGTAGGTTGTTGGATCCAGTCCGATCCAACCTCGGCGCCTTATACCAGTCAGATCCAACCTTGGCGTCTTATACCAAAGTATTGGATCCAAGAGCTATGACTCCTTCCCTACCCACAATTCCCCTGTCCTGCCTGAATTACCTCAAATGTCATTTGCTGCCTGCCTAACCAGATGTGTTGAACAAAATCTCCATTCCGCTTCACAATAAGTAAAGCTTTTGTTCCCCGTTTAAGATATTTAGACTTGTTAGTTAAGATGTAATAGTGATAGCTTTTTTTTTTTTTTTTCCAGATGGCACAGTTACAGACTTAGTGTGTTTTGTCCTAGTTTTTTTGCAGTGTATTACTGCGTGTTCTTAACTCTTGGGATTTAATCATTAGGTAGTTAGGTTTATATAGAAGTAGTTTAAAGTAATTTAAATAGCTTAAGATAGCATGTTGTATTAAGACAGTGAAATTCTTCTCATGTGAGAAAAGTCTACAGGCTTTAAGAAGTGTTCCTCTTGTGGGCGTAAAATGCCACCTGAAGACCCATACTAGCAGTGTGTATATTGTTTGGGGCCTTCCCACTTGCAGGACTCTTGTTTTATTTGTGGTGCTTTAAGCACCAGGGTCCTATATGGACGGAAAGAGAAGCTTATTTTGAAAGGGCTCTTTCCCCCTCATACCAAGTCCAAAAGGCACCATCTACTTTTCCTTCCCCCTGATAGAGAAAGGGAAGAAGAGAGAGAAAGGTCAAAGGAAATGGAGAAAGAGAGGGAAACGTAGTGCCCAAAGGACAAGCACCCAGAAAAGAGACCAGAAGACCCTTTGGACAAACATGAGAAAAGATCTCCAGACTCCACAGCTATTGCAGGTCTAGCACGAGGCAGTCGAATCCTACTTATCCAAGATCCAGACTCCCTCCCCAAAAACTTATTTTTCTGCTGTGCAGATTAGCCTGAGTCTTCATTCACCCGTACTTCAGAAGATTCCTTCAAGGCCTGCTTTGATAGCTTTGTCTTCAAGATCTGTCAGTCCACTAGGAGTCTTACAAAGTTAGACTTTGAGCAAATGATGAGGAAGATTCTAAGGACTCAGATTCATCTTGGAGTACTCCCAGCTTCATCCCCGAGGAAAGAACCAGGATCAGAACCTTTGACCTTGACTGGACTTCTTATGGCTCAAGCTTCTACTTTTGAAGCTGGTGCACATAAGGTCCATCCGCCTCATTGTACCAGCTACAGAATTGATAGCCCTGTAGGCTTTGGTTTTGACTTCTTCCCTCATTTTCTCAACCCCGATGCACTGTGGTTAAGTAGAGTTCCCATAGCGAAAGTGTCCAAGTCAGAGCAGCAATGGTGGAATCGGCTGTCAGATTTTTTGAAGCTGACCTGCTGCTTGGGGCTTTGGCTCTAGGTAGCTCCGATGTTCTTTGTGTTTCACTGTTGCAGTCATCACATTTGGGGTTATCTGCTTGAAGTAGCCCTCAGTCACCCTGATTAACAAAGTCTTGTGTCCTGTGTTGGTTGCTGTCTCTTCTTCCATGACATCAAGTAGTCAGGGGTATAAAACATGCAGCTGACACCATTACACCAGTCTTTCTTGCCATGCGGTGCCTGAAGCAGAAGCAGTTCGCAAGTGCAGGTTGGCCGACTCCTGAAATTTTCGTTTTTGAGTTTCAGAGCCAAAGTCTTCAACTTAAAGCTAAGTACCCCATTGGGAAAACTTCTTTTTCTTGCTCTAAACCGATGTCAGTAAAAGTAAATAATTGCATTTCTTGTGGAAAGCAAATACCTCATAAAGATTTTCATTCGTACTGTATTCCTTGCCTAGGCCCTGACCACGATGTACCTCGCTGTCGGTTTTGTGCCTTATTTAAACAACAAACTATCCATCGTCTATATTTCCGCTCCTAAATATTTTGGTGCTCGGTTCAATTATCCAGATATGTCTTCGGTAAGCCATCCGACTACCGACTTTCCGAAAAAATGCAAAGATAAAGACAGAGACACGTCACCTAAGTCCAAAGCTGCCGATGACGCTTCTCCTAAGCCAGTCGCCAGTTCGCCAGTACTCAGTGAGGCGCTTTCACAGCCCCTGATACCCACTACTTTAGATTCGCAGGCCTCTACTGAGACCCATTCGTTGTCCGGTATACTGTGAGATGCTTCAACTGTGGAACCTGCGGATGTCTCTACCTTGAATGGGTCCGGAGCCACTGTGCAGGCACCGGCTTCTGAGGGTGTATTCAGGCCTACTGACTTGCATATTAAACCAACGCCATCTGCTTCTTCAAGGCCTAAAACTCGAACTATGCTTAGAAAGCCAACGCCCAGACCGCATGGTCAGGCCTCTATGCCTAAAAAAACAAATAAGAATGGCTGAAGACCTTATTACTTTAATCAGGGGAAGCAAACCTTCCCAGGGATTACCTCAGTGTCACTGCTCAACAGAGGCACAGCAAAATAATGGGTATAGTTCCCCATACTAAAGGGGTGGCGTAAGCCACAAAACTATGGGCTAGGCTTGTAAATGCCCTCGGGCAGATAGCCTAGTATGAACCTATGAACCTCTAAGAGATCTAGGACTGAGTTTGCTTATGATACTTCTGACCAGGATTCTGAAATTTCTGTTTCCTCTGATGACCAGGATTTACCCTTATCTACCTTTGAGGATTCTGATGCTGATGACTCTGTTCCCTCTGCTTCCCCCCCAGAGGATTTTTCTTTTGGTGAAATCTTGCATACTCTTAGGGAGCATTTTCATTGGGAAAGTCAGGATTTCTCTGATTCTAAAAAGAGGCTTATGGATTTCTTACTCCTGCCCCAGGACAGGCCTTTAGCTATCCCTCCTGTACTAGACATTGTTGATGATGCCTTTTCGGAATCTAGCTTGGCCCCTGACTCTTTACCTCCTGCTCCCAGAAAACCTGATAGATATTACAGGGATCCTGACTCTCACAAGTTCCTTTTCAAAAATCCTACTGTGGATCCTGAGACCATTTCACAGGGACCCAAGGGCATTAAAGCTACTACTGCCAAAAATCCTACCCCCTCTGATAGAGACTCCAGGGCGTTGGATAGATGGGGTAAGAAGGTATGCACTTCTGCAACCTTGGCCATTAGGGCCTTAAACTGCCAGTTTCATATGTTAAAGTATCAGCAGCATATTATTGGATTGCATAAACAGAAAATGATGTTGATTCCTGATTGTGCTGAAAATAAGGATTTACAGGATTTAATGCATTCTGCTGAAGAGGTTGGAAAACATACTTTGCAATGTGTTTTGATTCACTAGAGGCATCTTGCAGGGCTGCTGTCACTGGGCCTGTACTTAGAAGGCATGCTTGGCTTAAGGAGCAATCCTTGCCAGATCATGTTAAAGCTAAATTACTGGATGCTCCCTTAAATCAGGACCACCTGTTTGGCAACAAAGCTGAAGAAGTTCTTAAAAAGATGGAGGAAAAAGCTAAATCTATGCAAACTGTTAAAGATCTCTTACAAGTACAACCTCCAAGATTTAGTAGGCATTGGCCTTCTAAGAATTGGTCCTTTCCTGCCTCTTCCAGGCCTTCTCAGTCCAAACCCTGATCCAGCAGAGCACCCAGGCTTCAGTCCCAGGGTACGCACAGGACTAAGCAGTAGGGGGCCCCCACTTCCAAATGTGGGAGTTGTAAACCCCCCCCCCCTATGGTAAACTGTCTCAATGACTTAACTTTAAAACTTCCAAGCACTTCTCAACTGACTGCCCCTTTGGGGGGGAAAGATTGCTCTACATGCAAAAAACTGGGAACTCATTACCCAGGGCAAATGAGTTTTAAATATAGTTTTCCAAGGGTACAAATTTCACTTCCACATGTTACCAACCCCAAACGGTTGGCCAGAGGCTCAAAAGCAAGTACTCTCTCTCTTAAGCATAAAGGCTATTCAAACTGTACCAGAAGAGGAAACAGGACAAGGTTTCTACTCAAGACTTTTCCTGGTACCCAGAAAAGACCATTCATGGCATCCTATCAAGGACCTGTCTACTTCAAACACCTTTTTGGTGATTCCAAAATTCAAGATGCTAACTCTTCACCAGTTGCTGCCTATGCTAGGCAAAGATGCCTGGTTGGCAACACTCGATTTAAAGGAAGCATATCTGCACATCCCAATCAGAGAATCTTGCAGAAGATACCTACGCATCGAAGCAGGCTACATGCACTATCAGTTCTCTGCACTGCCCTTTGGCTTGTGTACTGCGCCCAGGGTATTCACAAAGTGCCTAGCTCCAGTCATTGCATTTTGCAGGCAAAGAAATATTCAAATATACCTATAACTGGACGATTGTCTAATTCAGACAGAAAGCCAAGACATACTTTTGAATCATCTGGCTTTTGTACAAAGGGTGCTTGCTTGTCTGGGGTACACCATAAACGAAAAGAAATCTCACCTGGTACCCTGTCAACAAATTATATTCCTGGGAGCAAGCTTGAGTACAACTTCCCAGATGGCCTTCCTCACGCCAGAGAAACAAATTCACTTGACAACTACTTCCAACTAGTGGCCACAAAAACCCTGCTATCTGCAAGGCAAATAATGCAAGCCTTGGGGTTCATGGCCTCCTGCATTCTTCTAATTCCATATGCAAGACTGCATATGAGGAAACTACAGTGGTATCTAAAAAGCCTATGGTGTCAACATTCTTAGGATCTAAAAGCAATGGTTCCTATCATACCTTGCCTACAGTTAGAATTCCTTTGGTGGGCAGAGGTCTGCCACCAAAACAAGGGTCTACCATTCACTCTACCCCATGCAGCCCAAACCCTAACAACAGACGCATCAGACTATGCATGGCGGGCTCACTTGGCAGGGAAGTGCATTCAGGGCAAATGGAACCCAAGTCAAATGCACCTGCATATCAGTCAAAAAGAAATGTTAGCAATACAGAATGCTCTGACAGCCTTCAAGGACCACATTCTTCCAGGACAATTAATGGTAAAGACGGACAACACCACTGTTATGTGGTACATAAACAAGCAGGGGGGTACCCATTCTTACTACCTCTGCAGACTAGCCGTGGCTCTGTGGAACACAGCCTTGAGCTACCAAGTGCATCTACAAGCTCAGTTCCTGCCAGGAAAACTAAATACACTGGCAGACAGACTAAGCAGAAACCTCATGGACCCACAAGAGTGGAAACTGGAACCAAAGACTTTCAGCATGTTGACAAAAATGGGGGAGCCCAGATATAGACCTGTTTGCCTCCCCACAGAATTACCAATTAGACAAATTTTGCACAAGGACTCCCCACAAACAAGCATGTCCTTTAGCTGAAAAAATCAGTTTATGCCTTTCCTCCTCTGCCTCTCCTCTCCAAAGTACTACTAAAGATCAAACAGGACAAACCAAGGACGATATTGATTGCACCTGAATGGCAAAGCCAACACTGGTACCCTCTCTTGCGCAGTGTGTCACTGTTGGCCCCATGGCACCTGCCTCAGACCCCTACCCTGTTGTCTCTGCAGGAGAACCGGATTCTGCGCCCTCAGCTTCAAACCCTGAACCTAGCAGTCTGACTAATTACCTAATCTCTCCTTTACCATCCTTTCATAAACCAGTGATGGATATCATTTTAGAGGCAAGAAGGCCTAGTACTAGAAAATCTTATGCTGAAAAATGGAAAATATTTTGTGCCTGGAACCAATCACAAGGGGATGAGCACAGCAGCGTCCAACTTACCTCAGATTCTACAGTACTTAACTGAGATGCTTCACAAGGGCCTTTCTTTTTCCTCTATCAAAATTCACACCTCAGCCATTTCAGCTCATTGTAACACAGAACCTTCCCTCTTCTCGCATCCACCGCTCAAGAAGTTCCTCAGAGGGGCCAAAAATTTAAGACCACCCAGGAGAGCCCCAACTCCAGCCTCGGACCTTAACTTTGTATTGGAGAAACTCACTCTTCCTCCTTTCGAGCCAGCTGCTAGTGCAGATTTAAAATTCCTTTCTTGGAAAACCGCCTTCCTTTTAGCAATCACTTCAGCAAGAAGGGTATCTGAATTACAGGCCCTTATGGCAGTGGAGCCTTTCATCATCTTTCATGCGGACAGGGTGTCCCTCAGAATCAATCCCTCCTTCATACCCAAGGTAGTATCCAGTGTGGCTCTTAATCAGTCCATTCATTTGCCAACCTTATTTCCTAATCCACAGAACAAGGGGGAATGGATACTGCACTCCTTAGATGTGCACAGACAACTTAGATTTTACTTGGACAGGACTAAACCTCAAAGGAAATCTGAACAGCTGCTGGTGGCATTTGCTGCAGGGGCAGAGGAGAAGGCTATTTCAAAGCAAACCATTTCTAAATGGATAGGCCATTGCATTCATTTCTGCTATAAGCACTATGGAAAACCTATCCCACAGGGGATCGGACCCCATTCAAACACGGCTGCATCTACCTCTACAGCCTTTCTCAGAGGTGTCCCTACCAGGGACATCCTAGAAGCTGCTACCTGGAGTTCTGTACAAACTTTCACCAAGCAATTACCATTTGCCAATTTTCTCTAAATCCAGAGCTGGTTTTGCCACTGCAGTCTTGCAGGGCCTTATAGCTGGTCCTAATGCTATCTAAATTCCTCCTCCCATCCTTAGCTTTGGGAATCTACCCAAATGTGATGACTGCAACAGTGAAACACAAAGAACATAGTACAGTTATGTACACTTACCATAAATGTAGATGTTCGAGTGTATTCACTGTTGCAGTCCTGGTTACCCTCCCTCCAGCCCCCTGACTTTTTTTGGCTATACCTCTACTCTCCTTTACTATGCTTAAAAGCATTTTGGTGTTTTTGCTTTTTTATTGGAGGTATATCCTTGTATATATTTACTTTATTGCTTCCCATTATGGGGGGAGGGCACCTTACATCTGGGGCAAGAAAAACTGATGTAATGGCATCGGCGGCATGTTTTATACCCCTGACTACCTGACGTCACGGAAGAAGAGACAGCAACCGACGCAGGACCCAAAACTTTGTTAATCAGGCCGACTGAGGGCTACTGCAAGCAGATAACCCCAAATGTGATGACTGTAACAGTGAATACACTCAGAACATCTACATTTATGGTGAGTGTGCACAACTTTACTTTCTGAGGTCCTTCCCGGAGCCATCTGCCTTTGGAGTCGCGAGGTGTACCAATTTTTCTGTTTTAGATGGCTCTTCCTTGGCTCCATTGGCTGAGTCAAGCTTTCAGTGCTGTGGAGAGGGTCTTGGCGTGCATGCACAGCATTTGGATCCATTTAGACTCCCTCTGAAGCCTGTTCCTTCTTCCTCTCATTCTGGTCGACAGGGGCAGACAGATCCAGTTAGCTTCGAGAGTTGACATTTGAGCTCCATGTCTGACTCCAAAGTGTCTCCTTCAGAAGTCGCAAGGCACATTCCCCAAAATTGGACTTGCATGCAGAAGCATATTGAGGCAGTCACAGTAGACACAGAATTAGATGAAGAGAAGGCTTTCTAAGGTCCCCCCCCCAAAGACATCTCCTTTGGAGACTTCCTAGAATTAATGAAATAGATTGGGGAATGGTCCACTTAAACTCCTTTTTCTGACAATTCAAGTGCTTGTTGAAGCCTTTGAATCTGGCACCTCAGCGTCTTAGGTGGTCCCACATCCCGATGCCTTAGTTGACCTCATCACTCAGAAGACCAGGAAGGAACCTGATGTGGCAGAACCTATCAAAAAAAAAAAGTTTGTCGCCCCCCCCAAAACAGAAACCATTTGGCCAAGGGGTCCCCCTGTAGATGCCATGGTGGTCGCAGCATCATCCAAAAAAAGAAACTGTCTGAAGAAAGATCCTCTATTCATCCCACTGACAGGGAGTCTAGGGCATTTGACAGACTGGAAAAATGGACTTGAGCTTCAATAACATTTGCACTGAACTATCTGGCACACCTGACATGTTTTCAGTGGGATTTGAGCAAGGAGTTTTCAAATTCCCTGGCCAGGTAACTTACCTTTGGATATCCAGAAAACTGTGTGTACCTAGTTGTCTACTCTACAGTCATCCATGAATGTGACCCTGAGACTGCTTTCTAATGCTGCAGATGGCACAGAATGAGCAGCCAGCACAGGTATTACCATGTGATGACCTATCTGGATGTAGCTTTGCAACTTCATGGAAAGCTTTAAGACATTCTTCATAAATGCCCCCATAATGGTTCCACCTTATTTAGACCAAAAGTAAACGAAACACTTACCAGGAAGTGAGCAGGATGGTAAGATCTTGTTTGCCATAGGAATCACATTTTTCAACTCCCTCGTGATCCTTTTCCAGGAATAAAAGAGGAGGGAGAAAATTATGGATGTTCTTCATGTTTCACTGTTGCAGTCATTACATTTGGGGTAATCTGCTGAAATAGGAGGGAGAAAATTATGGTTCAGGAAATTATAAGGCTTTTACCAGAACACTCCTGGAGACAGGTGTCTCAGAAGTGGAGGCAATTCCATGGAACATCACCCTCAAGTCTGAGATGGTCTGCAGAACCAAGGTTTCCTTGGACCCTTTGACAGAGAAATCTTATCATTGTCCTTGAATGTTTGCCTGACTGCTGCACCCTGGACACAGTCAGGGGATGCTTCTTGCACCCTCTAGCTTTGCAAAATGTAACTTGCTATTATTGGGTGCTAAGGATCATTACCAGAGGTTATACAATAATCTTTTTTAGAATCCCAAAAAGACCAAACAAAATATTCACAGTACTCCATCCAGTCAGCTGGAATCTGCATCAACAGAGGTTGTAAAGTTGCTGGACAAAAGAGTTATTCGCCCGGTCCCCCAGGATCAGCAAGGAACTGGAATCTATTCAAGATTTTTTACAATTCCAAAAAGGGCAGGGGACTTCAGACCAGTTTTGGATCTCAACAATCTGAATCACTATGTAAAATAGACAAAGTTCTGGATGGTCACAGTACTGTCCATTGTACCTTTCTGTGGAAGGACTGTTGGATATGCTCTAGCAATCCTAAGGATGCCTACTGTCATATCAAGATCCCTCTACAGTCCAGAAGATTTCTCCATTTCCAGCTGGAAGCAAATCACTGTCAGCTCAGAGCGCTGCTATTTTGTCTCACCACAGCCCCTCCCTGGGTGTTTACCAAGATAATGGCAGCTATTACAGCTTACCTTAGGCTGCAAGGGATCCAGGTATTTCCTTATTTAGACTGTTGCCTTCTTACTGCTTCCTCCACAGATCTGCTACTGAGATGCAAGTCAATCCTTCTATGTCTAGCAACTCACTTAAGTATTTCAGACCATAGAATTTATAGGCTGCCACATAGACTCATAGATCAGGTAGCAAAACTTCTCCTGACTCAAGATAAATCCATAACGTCTGTAGCCCTCCAAGTGATGAAACGTCCTCGGCCTCAAGCTTGACTCATTCTAAAACTTTTAGGATTAATGGCTTCCTGTATAACTCTTGTTCCTTTGGCCAGTTATCACATGAGAGTTCTGCTGTGAACACTAGCTATACAGTGGTCACAAAAGCTACGTCTTCTTCACTACAAAATTCACTTGAATGAGGTATGCAGAGGCAATATTCAGTTATGGGTTTCATCCAGCATAGTTGTTTAGGGCTGACCCTTGGTCCTCCTACTCCCAAAGCCACATTTGCCATGGATGCTTCCCTTCTGGGGTGGATGAGGGGTCATTTTGAGGGGAAGACAGTTCAAGGAATGTGGTCACCAATAGAAGCCAAACTTCACATCAATGTCTTGGAGTTGAGAGTGGTCCTCCTTACACTGTAGGCATTTTAGGACCTCCTACCCAAGGATGTGATTGCTACCCACTCTGACAACATGTTGGTGGTTTGGTATATCAACAAACAATGTGAAATGCACTTGTACCCTCTTTGCTGAAAAGCCGTGAGAGTTTGGTAGTGGCAATGTTTTCAAACTGCTTTCTGGTAGCAATGCACATACCCGGGGCATGCAGTTATACTATTACCTCACAAGTGGTCTCTCAACAGAACTTTGGCAGTGGAGATTTTCTGCCATTGGGGCCAACCTTGCTGCAAACATTTTGCTCCATACCTCAGTAACAAATGCAGAAGTTACTTCACCCTCATCCCTCCACAGGGACGGTCACCGAGATGCTCATGTCCATCTTTGGGTCCCAGGTCTCCTTTGTGCTTTTTGACCAACTCCCCCATGTCATTAAGTTCAATCAGAAAGTTGTGGCGTGCAAGACTAAGGTAATCCTCATTGCCCCCTTCTGGCCTCAGCAGTTCTGTTTGCGCTTTCTTTCACCTCTTCTGGTACACCTACCATGGGTTCTGGATCCATTTCCAAATCTCCTCAGTCACTCATCTGGGCTACCTCTACCCATGTCAAGACCCTAAAACTGATCGAGGGGTTTCTCCAATTTTAACAATTGCCAGAGATGCCAGGCTTTCTTCCCTAGTTCAGATCATATATTCTCAAAGGGACTCAACCAAAAAGATTTACAAAAGCAATTGGAAGCATTTTTCCATTTGGACCTCGTCGAATGGACTTAGACCCCTTTTCAGAACCTTTACCTGAAATTTTGGAGTTCCTATTGGACCTATTTAGGGCTAGCTGAAGTTACTCTGCAATTATAGTCCTTTTAGCCCCCATTTCAGATTTTCACATAGGGCTCAGCAGTACATCTATTGTTTCCCTCAAAGTGACTAAAGCCTTCCTTAGAGGAACCTTTTTATTGAGACCCCCAGTTTGGATCTGATCCTTCCCTGGAATATTACCATCATGCTGCAATTGCTTACTCAAAAACCCTTTGAACCAGCAGCAGCTGTAGATATAACGTTTCTTTCAAGGAACAATATTTTTCTGGTTGCCATTATATCTGCAAAATGTGGGTCAGAATTACAGGCACACACTTGTAAATACCCTTTCCTTATTTTTCACCAAAACAGTGTCACTGAGTACATACCCTTCGTTTCTTCCCAGAGTAGCTTCAGAATCTAACATGAACCAACAGATTGATTTACCACTTTTCTTTCCAATTTTTACCAGCAAAGGAGAACATACTCTACATACCTTAGATATCCACAGACAACTCCTGTTCTAAATGCATCATATAAGAGTTTCAGAAAATTAGATCAGCTGTTCATATCCTTCTTCCAAGAGCAAGCTTGGACAATTGGTGTCTAAGTTAACACTATGAAAATGGTAAGAAAACTGCATTTCATTTGTCTATGATTAGAGAGGGATGTCTTTACAATTAAAGCGTAAGGCTCATTCTACCAGGACAATATCAGTTTCCAACAGGATTTGTCAAAAGAGTCGGTGACATGTGCTGCAGCAACTTGGTCTTCAACTCATGTCTTTGTATCTCGTTATAAGTTAGAATTGCAGTCTAGAATTCGCACGTCTTTTGGCTCCACCATATTCAGGAATGTCCTTCTTTGAGACCATCCAGGTCTCTGTCAGGAAAACATGGAAATCTGTCCTACATGTTGAATCCGACAGAAGTAGACAACATGGTATACAGAAGCTGTGTACTTATTTATTTTCATCTGGTTCAACTCCCCTCTCTCCTTTCTGCTGCCAAGTTAGTTTTTCTTTTTGGGGATCGGACAGACGTGCTGTGGACACTCTTACCCTCTGTACCTTTTAGACTACAGTGGTTTATATAGTTCTCTCGTTATTCTTTCCTATATCATTTTTCACCAGTTGTGATATTCTGCAAACTCAGTCTGAGGTAGAGGAGGAGAGGGGAATTTGTGAGCAGGGGAACGTCAGCTGACTGATCCAATACTTAGGTCCTATCCGACTGGATCTGAAAACCCACATGTTGAACCAGACGAAAATACGACAGCATTGGTTCTATTGGTATGGTAAGTACATAACTTTCATTTGCAGTAGGGAGAACTTGTGTAATTGAAGAACTTTGAATAGTTCCCTCTCTGTTTTGGGAGATAGAAGCTTACTAAAGGAAAGACTGCCGTATCTGGAGTTAATTCCTCATGCCCTAGGTCTGTCTGCTTTAACCTCCGTCCTTCCTTCTCCCATTCTACCTGACCATTTTTAAAGCCTTAAGAGAATCTATGTTTCAAGATCCTTGTACAGTTGTTCAGTGCTTTTACTGAGCTAGAAATATCTGCTTGGTGTTTGAGCAATTTATAGCTTGGTTTTAAAAATATTTTCCAACATCCCAGGACTTATTGATGGCTCTTTTACCAGTATCCAGTTGGTCCATTTATTCCAAGGATATGGGATATGAGCATTTCCGTGCTGGGTGAGAGTTGTAAGACATACTCATTTGTGTCCAGCAGGCATACTTCCACACACTGGACTCCCCTTGGCTTTACTGGTACTAAGCATCATGACTATGCGGGCTCAGGTGTGTCATACTCCATTGGGTAACGCCTAGTGCAGAGCCAGTATCAGCCATTTGCTGCCACCCTGGTCAGCTAGTACATGAGCTGAAGCTACTACTCAGACTAGGATCACCTGCAGCATATTAAGGGCTTTAGAGGTCTACACTAACAGCTGGTCTTGCTTGGTTTTAAAAATATTGTTCTAGATCTTGGGCAAGTTGACCTTTCTACTTCTGGCCAGACAAGAGGAAGATATCTGGTGCCCCTCAATAAAAGATGTGAGGTTTTTGACACCCTTGCAGGGTTGCAAGATGGATCCAGTTTGTGTGATGTATGTGGATATAACCATATGTCAGAGTTGTTGTCCTGGTGACTACCTTGATAGATGACTTCTCCCAAGCAAATAAGGATGTTTGTCTTGAGTGTGCTCAGGACAACGTCTGAGATGTTTCTACATATTTCAAGAATTAATATTATGTTTGTGTTTTATACTAATAATGCTGGCTCCTTTGGTTTACTTTCCAAGAAACTGACCTGGCTTGTTTTCATAACATTTTCTGAGAACATGTTTACAAATCATATAAACTTGCAAGCGTCCTGTTTGAAGACATGTACTCTTTTTTGAGAAGGGAGAAAAATTGTTTATCTGACTCAGAAAAAATGTGTACTTAAGAGGCTTATAACACCTTACTACATGCAACTCTGGACTTGTAGATGTTGTTAGTGTTTCACTGTTGCAATCATTATATTTGGGTTATCTGCTTGCAGATAGCCCTCAGTCGGCCTGATTAACAAAGTCTTGGGTCCTGCGTCGGTTGCTGTCCCTTCTTCCATGATGTCAGGTCATCAGGGGTATAAAACATGCAGCCAACGCCATTACATCAGTCTTTCTTGCCGTGAGGTGCCCGAAGCAGAAGCAGTTCGCAAGTGCCGGTCGGCCGACTCCTGAAATTTTCGTTTTCAAGTTTCAGAACCGAAGTCTTCAACTAAAGCTAAGTACCCCGTTGGGGAAACTTTTTCTTGCTCCTTACCGATGTCAGTAAAAGTTAATAATTGCATTACTTGTGGAAAGCAAATACCTCATAAAGATTTTCATTCGTACTGTATTCCTTGACTAGGCCCTGGTTTTGTGCTTTATTTAATCAGTGCACTATCTGTCGTCTGTATATTTTCGTCTCTAAATATTTCGGTTCTTGGTTTAATTATCCAGAAATGTTGTTGGTTAGCCATCTGACTACCGGGATTCTGAAAAAACGCAAAGATAAAGACAGAGACAGGCCGCCCAGGTCCAAAACTGCTGACGATGCTTCTCCTAAGCCAGTCGCCAGTTCGTCGGTACTCGGTGAGGCGCTTTTGCAGTCCCTGATACCTGCTACCTCTGATTCGCAGACCTCTACTGAGACCCATTCGGAGTCCGGTATGCTGCGAGATGCTTCAACTATGGAACCCACAGATGTCTGTACCTTGGATGGGTCCGGAGCCGTTGTGCAGGGCACCGGCTTCTGATGGTGTATTCAGGCCTATGGACATGCATATTAAATTGACACCTCCTTCTTTACTTAGGCCTAAATCTCGATCCATGCCTAAAAACCGATGCCCAGGCCACATGCTCAGGCCTCTATGCCTAAAACATAAATGATAAGAATGGCTGAAGATCTAATAACTCTAATCAGGGGTAGCCCACCCACCCACCCCCCTTCTAAGAGGCCTAGGACTGAAGTTGATTATGAATCTTCTGATCAGGATTCTGTTTTTTCGGATTCTTCTGATGATCTGGATTTGCCCTTATCTACTTATGAAGATTCTGATGCAGAGGACTCCATTCCCACTGCTTCCCCTCCTGAGGATTTTTCTTTTGGGGAAACCTTACCTACTCTAAGGGAGCATTTCCACTGGGAAAGCCAGGATTTTTCTGATTCAAAAAAGAGGCTTAGGGATTTCCTTCTCTTACCTCAGCATAGGCCTTTAGCTATTCCTCCTGTACTAGACATTGTTGATTATGCTTTTTCAGAATCTAGTTTGGCCTCTGATTCCCTGCCTCCTGCTCCCAGAAAACCTGACAGATACTACAGGGTCCCTGAGTCCCACAAGTTCCTTTTTAAAAATCCTATTGCAGATCCAGAGACTATTTCACAGGGGCCCAAGGGCATTAAGGCTTCTACTGCTAAAATTCCTACCCCTTCTAATAGAGACTCCAGGGCACTGGATAGATTAGGTCCATAGGTTCATACATTAGTACTAAGCTAACTGCCCTTATGAGCCATTTTAAGCCTAGCCAATCATCCCTTGTGAGACTCAAACCCTGCACCTTGTGTTTGTAAGGGAAACACCTTAACCATTAGGCCACCCTCCCAGATGGGGTAAGAAGGTTTACACTTCTGCAACCTTGGCCATTAGGGCTTTAAACTTCCAGTTTCATATGTTAAAGTATCAGCAACATGTTATTGGACTGCTTAAACAGGAAATGATGTTGATTCCTGACTATGTTGAAAATAAAGAATTACAGGATTTAATGCATTCTGCTGAACAAGTTGGAAAACATACTTTGCAATGTGGATGTCCTTCAAGGATGCATCTGCAGTCATAACAAATGGGTTGTCCTGTCATCAGGCAGCCCTTCGGTCGGCCGGATTCCAAAGTCTGGGTCCGGCTTCGGCTAATGTCGCACTCCACCCGACGTCATCTCTACTGGTCTTCGGGTATAAAGGCATCAGCCGACGCCATTTTCCTCAGTCTTTCTTGCCGCGTGGCGCCCGAAGCAGAAGCTGTTCGCAAGTGCCGGTCGGTCAGATCCAGAGATTACTACTACCG
The DNA here is from genome assembly GCF_019279795.1 of Protopterus annectens. Taxonomy (NCBI): domain Eukaryota; kingdom Metazoa; phylum Chordata; order Ceratodontiformes; family Protopteridae; genus Protopterus; species Protopterus annectens. The sequence goes on along the minus strand of NC_056738.1, from coordinate 575,949,814 downwards.
AATACTACTTCGAAGACTTCTAAAAGCTAAGTACCCCGTTGGGGACTCTTTCTTGCCTCAGCCGATGTCAGAAAAAGTCAATAACTGTTTAACTTGTGGGAAACAAATACCTCATAAAGATTTCCACTCTTACTGCCTGCCTTGCTTAGGCCCAGACCACGACGTAGCAGCCTGTTCGGCCTGTGCTTCCTTCAACCGACGAACGCTTAGGCGTCGGTCGGAGTTTGCTGAACAGTTTTTCGGCTCAGATTTTGCGTACATTATGCCGTCGGATCCTCCGACTACCCAAATTGTTAAAAAACGCAAAGAAAAAGACCAACACTCGCAGTCCACGGTTTCGGCCGAAACCACGGTTAAGCAAGCCGCGAGTGTCTCGGTTTCGGCCGAAACCGAGAAAACCGGTCAATCTTCAGCCGAATCCATGACTACTACTGAGGCTCCTGCTACCTTAGTTGAATCGGCCTCAGAAATTTTTTCCTACAATTGTGGTTCCTAGTGATTTATCAGACACCATCCCTTTGGATGTCTCTATCCCAGCATGTGGTGCTGCTAGGCCTCCTGCAGCCATGTCTATTAAGGCCTTTGCCAGGGCTAAAGCAGCCAAATATGTTAAATCAGTGCCTGTTAAGCCCCCCTCACACAGGCCCACTTCTAGTTCACAAATGCTTACTCTGGCAGAGGATCTAATATCCTTAATTAGGGGATCCCAATCTCACCCAGACAGGGCCTCTCAGCCCCCAGAAAAGAGACCTAGAGCAGAGCCCCCCGAGCCAGTGTCCTCTGATGATTCTGCGGATGACTCAGACATTACAGACCAGCCAGAGGCTCCTTTTTCTACTTATGAAGATTCCGATGCTGAAGAATCCATTCCAGCTGCCTCTCCACCAGAGGAATTTTCCTTTGGGGAAACCTCACATGCCATGAGAGAACAATTCCAATGGCAGGGACAAGATTTCTCAGATTCAAGAAAAAGGCTTAGGACATTTCTGCACTTACCACAACATAGGCCCTTAGCTATACCTCTTGTACTGCCTGTTGTGGATGATGCATTTAATGATGTTTGCACTGCTCCTGATTCTTTACCTCCAGCCCCTGCCAAACCAGATAGATTTTACAGGGTGCCAGACACTCATCACCACCTATACAAGGCCCCACTTGCAGATCCTGAAACTATATCCCAGGGGCCTAAGGCAGTAGCCTCGACCTCAGCAAAAAACCCTATTCCTTCTGAAAGGGAATCCAGGTCCTTAGAGATGGGGGAAAAAAGTTTACACCTCTGCTACTCTCTCAGCTAGAGCTTTAAACTGTCAGTTTCATATGATCCAATACCAAGAGTTTATGCTTGATCAGTTAACTAAAAGCTGTCCTCTGATGACTCCTTAGATAAGAAATATGTATTAGAAATGGTGAATAACATCCAACAGGTTAGTAACCATTCTTTAAAATGTGGCTATGATGCACTGGAGGCTTCATTTAGATCAGCCATGACTGGCACAGTGATAAGAAGGCATGCATGGTTGAAAGAACAGGTCTTACGGATCATGTTAAAGCAAAGCTGTTAGATGCTCCTATGGATAAGGCCAGTCTATTTGGTACACCTGCTCAGCAAGTAATGAAGAAAATGGAAGAGAAGGCAAAATCTGTACAAACAGTTAAAGATTTCTTACAGGTTCAGCCCCAAGGTTTAGCAGGAACTGGCCTGCCAAAAATTGGTCCTTTCCAGACTCCTCAAAATCCCAAAGAGGCAGGAATAGACGCCTAGAGGCAGAAATCAATCCAGAGGAGGTGCCTACAGAGGACGACAGTGGCAAGGCAATAACCGAGGCACAGACACAACCACTGCCACTGCAACAGGACAATCACAGTGACTTGGCTCTGACACCGCCTACCAGGGAGCAAATAGCAGCACCTTTAGGCGGAAAGTTAGCCTTATTTTCGAAAAATTGGCACTATGTCACAAAAGACAAGTGGATTTTGCAAACCATAGACCAAGGCTACAGGTTCCACTTCCACACCTTACCAGTAAAAAGAGGAATGCCAAACCTACCTCCAAATCAAAAAACAGAAGCTCTAAAGCAGATAGCGGAATTAGCAAAGATGAGAGCTGTGGAAAGAGTACCAATAACAGAACAGGGCAAAGGATTCTACTCCAGACTCTTCCTAGTACCAAGAAAAGGGAAAAGTTGGAGACCTATTCTCGACCTGTCCGTCTTAAACACATACATCATTGTCCCAAAATTCAAAATGCTGACCCTACAGCAACTTCTTCCCATGCTGGGCAAGGAGTGTTGGCTGGTAACTCTAGATCTCAAGGAGGCATACCTGCACGTCCCCATATGACCAAATTGCAGAAGATACCTCAGATTTCTTGCAGGATCAGAGCATTATCAATTCTCAGCATTGCCCTTTGGCTTATCTACTGCGCCCAGAGTATTCACAAAATGCCTGGCATCAGTAATCGCTCACTGCAGACTACAGGGAGTCCAAATTTATCCATACCTGGACGACTGCCTGTTACAAGCGGACAACAAAAGCAAGCTGACAACAGATTTAGAAAGGGTCATTTGCTTATTACAAGCCCTGGGATACACAGTCAATTTACAAAAGTCAAGGCTGATACCATCCCAAACAAGAACATTCTTGGGTGCGGAATTGGACACAGTAAAACAAATGGCATTCCTAACTGCAGAAAAACAAAAGAACTCCTCTTTACTTCTTGGCTAACAAAGCAGAACAAACTAACAGCAAGAAAAGTACTGCAGGCCTTGGGCTTCATGGCATCATGCATAATCTTGGTCCCACATGCCAGACTGCATATGAGAAAGCTACAGTGGTACCTAAAGAATTTATGGTCTCAACACAGGCACAGCTTAGAAACCAAATCCCACTAATCCCATGCCTAAAACAGGAGTTCCTATGGTGGGCTCAAGCATGCCAGTCAAACCCAGGCTTACCCTTCCACAACTTTCAAGCAAGCCAAACCATCACAACGGACGCCTCAGACCTAGGCGTCCGTGGGGCGCACATGTTGGACAAATGCATACAAGGATTGTGGACTCAAGACCAGCTGCACCTGCACATAAACCAAAAAGAAATGCTGGCAGTAAAACTAGCAATCCAGAAATTCAGACCATTCCTCAAACAAGGCCATTTAATGATAAGGACAGACAACACCACAGTCATGTGGTACATCAACAAACAGGGAGGCACTCATTCATACCCCCTATGCAGAATGACTCTGGACCTTTGGAATCTGGCTCTGAGCTACAACATCCAGTTACAGGCAATATTTGTGCCGGAAAAGAGAACACCCTAGCAGACATGTTAAGCAGAACCACCTCGGATGCTCATGAATGGATGCTACACCCGGACATCTTCAAGGCCATCACAAAGAAATGGGGAATGCCACAAATAGACCTATTCGCATCCCCACTCAATCACCAGCTCAAAAAATTCTGCACAAGGACATACCACCCACTTGCATGGAAGGTGGACTCTCTATCCTTCAGTTGGAAAGGCCTGACAGCATATGCATTTCCACCTCTTCCCTTGATGCACAAGGTACTACTGAAAATCAAAGAGGAACGTCCAAGGATAATCCTGATAGCTCCGAATTGGCCAAGACAACACTGGTACCCATTGCTGAGGAACATGTCTCGGGGGAGAATGTGGTCAATACCCCTGATGCCTTTGATGTTAACTCAGAACAACTACAACATCATGCATCCAAACCTAAAAACCTTGCAACTGACTGCCTGGAACATCACATAGCAGCAACTAACCCAGACCTATCCCAAAGGGTTAAAGACATTATCCTTGAAGCCCGCAGACCTTCAACAAGAAGGAACTATGCAGGAAAATGGAAAAGGTCTTTCATTTGGAGTACTGAAAGAGGAAAAGATGTGTCGAACATAGATATTGCTAACATCCTGGAGTACTTGGCTGAGCTTCTACACACAGGCCTGTCCTATTCCTCCATCAAGATACATGCATCAGCTATTTCAGCAGAATACAGCTTTGATCCACCTGTCTTTTCACATCCTCTACTCAGGCAGTTCCTCAGAGGGATCAAGAATGTAAAACCTCCTAGGAAACCACCATTACCAGCATGGGACTTGAACTTTGTGCTAGAAAAGTTGACACTCCCTCCATTTGAACCAGCAGCAACAGCAGATCTGCAACACCTATCATGGAAAACTGCTTTCCTACTGGCAATTACGTCAGCAAGGAGGGTTTCGGAACTACAGGCCTTAATGGCAGTGCAACCCTTCCTAATCTTCCATCAAGATAGGGTGTCCATGAGAACTAATCCTACATTTATGCCTAAGGTGGTAACCAGAGTGTCTTTAAACCAGGCAATCCACCTACCTACCTTCTTTCCCAATCCACAGAACAGGGGGGAAAGACTGCTGCATACCTTGGATGTACATAGACAGTTACGCTACTACCTGGACAGAACCAAAGGTAACAGAAAAACTGACCAGCTTTTAGTAGCCTATGCAACAGGAAGGGAAGGAAAAGCAATTTCCAAACAGACAATCTCCAAATGGATAGGAAATTGCATGAGATTCTGTTACTCCTACCATGGAAAACCAATTCCACAGAACATAAGACCTCATTCTACAAGGGCTACAGCCACTACCACAGCTTTCTTACGGAGCGGCAACCAAGGACATTATTGAGGCTACTTGGACCTCCGTGCATACATTTGCCAAGCATTATAATTTACCTCTATACTCTAGATCCCGAGCAGGGTTTGCCACTGCTGTACTGCAAGGGATCCTAACTACACCATAATTTTTCTTCCTCCACCCCTAGTTTGGCTATGGTATTCTACCCATTTGTTATGACTGCAGATGCATCCTTGAAGGACATAGTACAGTTTTGTACCTACCATAAATGTAGATGTCCGAACAAGATAGGATCTGCCGTCAAGATTACCCACCCTCCTTCCCTCTGTGGTACTCCTAGGGTATTTACCCTCCTAATAGCTAGCTGGGGAGTCTCTTATGGTGTATTTGTTTGTATATATGTACATACATGCTTATTTTTGTGTTTGCCTTCTACTTTTTTTGGAAACATTGGCATTTATCCAAAATTTAGCTTTCCAAGAGGGCAACTGGCATCTGGGGCAAGAAACACTGGGGAAAATGGCGTCGGCTGATGCCTTTATACCCGAAGACCAGCAGAGATGACGTCGGGTGGAGTGCGACATCAGCCGAAGCCGGACCCAGACTTTGGAATCCGGCCGACCGAAGGGCTGCCTGACAACAGGACAACCCATTTGTTATGACTGCAGGATGCTATCCTGTTCGGACATCTACATTTATGGTAGGTACAAAACTGTACTTTTTGATTCATTAGAGGCCTCTTGCAGGGCTGCTGTTACTGGGTCTGTGCTCAGAAGGCATGCTTGGCTTAAGGAGCAATCTTTGCCAGATCATGTTAAAGCTAAGTTGTTGGATGCTCCTTTAAATCAGGACCGCCTGTTTGGCAACAAGGCTGAGGAAGTTCTTAAAAAGATGGAAGATAAAGCTAAATCTATGCAAACTGTTAAACATTTTTTACAAGTTCAGCCTCCTAGCTTTAGTAGGCACTGGCCTTCTAAGAATTGGTCCTTTCCAGCCCCTTCCAGGTCTTCTCAAGCCAAGCCCAGACACAGCAAAAACCCCAGGTTTCAGTCCAGGGGACACACAGAACTAAGCAGTTGGGGGCCACCACTTCCAAATCTGGGAATAATAAGACTCCCCCCATGATAAACTGTCTCAATGACTTCCTTTTAAAATTTCCAAACACTTATCAACTGACTGCCCCCTTGGGGGGGGGGGGAGATTGCTCTTCATGCAAAGAATTGGGAACTCATTACCCAGGACAAATGGGTTTTAAATAGTGTCCCAGGGATACAGATTTCACTTCCACACATTGCCAACACCAAGCGGGTGGCCAGACCTACCCCCAAATCAGTGAGCAGAGGCCCAAAAACAAGTACTTTCTCTCTTAAGCATGGGGGCTATTCAACTGGTACCAGAAGAGGAAAAGGGACAAGGTTTCTACTCAAGACTTTTCCTGGTACCCAGAAAAGGCAAATCATGGCGTCCTATCCTGGGCCTGTCTACTCTAAACGCCATTTTGGAGATTACAAAATTCAAGATGCTGACTCTTCATCAATTACTTCCTATGTTAGGCAAAGATGCCTGGTTGGCAACACTAGATTTAAAAGAAGCATAACTGCACATCCCAATCAGGGAATCTTGCAGAAGATATCTACGCTTCAAAACAGACTACACAGACTATCAGTTCTCTGCACTACCCTTTGGCTTATGTACTGCGCCCAGGGTATACACAAAGTGCCTAGCTCCAGTTATTGCATTTTGCAGGCAAAGAAATATTCAAATATACCCATACCTGGAAGATTGTCTAATTCAGGCAGAAAGCCAGGACATACTTTTGAATCATCTGGTCTTTGTACAACGGGTTCTAACTTGTCTGGGGTACACCATAAACTAAAAGAAATCGCAATTTGTACCCTGTCAACAAATTATATTCCTGGGAGCAAGCTTGAATACAACTTCCCAGATGGCTTACCTGATGCCAGAGAAACAAATTCATTTGACAACCTACTTCAAACAAGTGGCCACAAAAACCCTGCTATCTGCAAGACAAATACTGCAGGCCTTGGGGTTCATGGCCTCCTGCATTCTTCTAATTTCATATGCAAGACTGCATATGAGGAAACTACAGTGGTATTTAAAAAGCCTATGGTGTCAACATTCTCAGGACCTAGAAACAATGATTCCGATCATACCTTGCCTACGCCTAGAGCTCCTTTGTTGGGCAGAGGCCTGCCACCAAAACAAGGGACTACCTTTTACGCCACCCCCTGCAGCCCAAACCTTAACAGATGCATCAAGACTATGAATGGGGGGCTCACCTGGCAGGGAAGTGCATTCAGGGCAAATGGAACCCAAGTCAAATGCACCTGCATATCAATCAAAAATAAATGTTAGCTGTACAGAATGCTCTGACATCCTTCAAGGACCACATTTTTCCAAGACAACTAATGGTAAAGGTGGACAACACCACTGTTATGTGGTACATAAACAAGCAGGGGGTTACACATTCTTACCCCTCTGCAGACTAGCTATGGCATTGTGGAACACAGCCTTGAGCTACCAAGTGTACCTACAAGCTCAATTCCTGCCTGGAAAATTAAATACCCTGGCGGACAGACTAAGCAGAAACCTCATGGACCCAGACAAGTGGAAACTGGAACCAAGGACTTTCAACATGTTGACAAGCAAATGGGGAAGCCCAGGTATAGACCTGTTTGCCTCTCCCCAGAACTTCCAATTGGACAAATGTTGCACAAGGACTCCCCATAAACAAGCCTGGAAAGTGGATGCTCTGTTCTTCAGCTGGAAAAAACTATCAGTCTATGCCTTCCCCACTCTGCCTCTGCTCTCCAAAGTAGTACTAAAAATCAAAACAGGACAAACAAAGGATGATTTTGATTGCTCCATACTGGCTGCGCCAACACTGGTACCCCCTTCTGTGCACTGTGTCACAGTTATCTCCATGGCACCTACCTCAGACTCCTTCCCTGCTGTCTCAGCAGCATATCCAGATTTGCACCCTCAGCTTCTAACACTGAACCTTGCAGCCTGTCTAATTACTTAATCTCTCCTTTACCATCCCTCAGCAAACCTGTGATGGATGTCATCTTGGAGGCGAGAAGACCTAGTACTAGAAAATCTTATGCTGACAAATGGAAAAGATTCTGTGCTTGGAATCAATCTCAAGGGATGAGCACAGCTGCGCCCAATTTACCTAAGATTTTACAATACTTAACTGAGATGCTTCACAAGGGCCTGTCTTTTTCCTCCATTAAAATCCACGCCTCAGCCATTTCAGCTCATTATAACACAGAATCTCCCCTCTTCTCTCATCCACTGCTCAAGCAGTTCCTCAGAGGGACAAAAATTTGAGACCACCCAGGAGAGCTCCAACCCCAGCCTGGGACCTTAACTTTGTCTTGGAAAAACTCACTCTACCTCCTTTCGAGCCAGCTGCTACTGCAGACTTAAAATTTCTTTCTTGAAAAAAAGCTTTCCTTTTAGCAATTACTTCAGCTAGAAGGGTATCTGAATTACAGGCCTTTATGGCAATGGAGCCTTTCCTCATCTTTCATGCGGACAGGGTGTCCCTCAGAAACCAATCCATCCTTCATGCCCAAGGTGGTATCCAGTGTGTCTCTTAATCAGTGCATTCATTTGCCGACCTTCTTTCCCAATCCACAGATACTACATTCCTTAGATGTGCACACACAACTTAGATTCTACTTGGAGAGGACTAAACCTCAAAGGTAATCTGAACAACTGCTGG
>NC_056738.1:575921432-575936432 GCF_019279795.1 Protopterus annectens | reverse complement strand
CTACCTTTTTTGAGTATATTACTAACGCATGCAATAAGATTAACCAAAACTTTTGACTCCTTAGTTGAACATCTGATTGAAGGAACAGTTGAGGGATTTATTCAGTGGAACAACCCAAAGTTCTATGTCTTGTTTTGTAATGCCAAAGCTGCATAAGAACAAGTGTAATCCACTTTTAACCAGTGAAGGTTCTATTGAGTCCACAGTAATTTTTCTTGAAGTCCATAGTTAAGGAAGCTGGCTGTTTGATTAATGGACTGCTTAGATCTTAATGAAAAGATCAGCTTCTCTCCAGTTGAGATAACCAGTTGTTAGTGATCACGGATGTAGAGTCTGTGTGTACTGTGCTGCCCCTCATCTTCAGTATACTTATCTTCAGGAGTGCTCTTCCACGGAGTTGGCCACAGGCAGTTTCACATTTCTGGAGCTTTTAATGGGCAATAACATTTGGATTTAGATATTAGCTCAGGCATACCTCTCAGCTACAAATTTTTTGCAGAATGTCCAGATTTTTTGCTCAAATTTTTGTCCGTTTTTCATAAAGTTGTGTTTTTCTGGCAAATCAGTGGCAAATCATTAAAGATTGAAGACCAAAAATAATGACAGACTTTTGAGTTTCAGAAAATTCATGCTAATGCAAAACCTGTTCCATCAACTTTTTAAGTTTGTAAGAACTAAAATTGCCCCATATTTATGGGCTTTTCCCCTCATTATGTATGGCTTTGCCCAGATTTCTTACTCTAAGAAGTTGAGAGGTTTAAGCTCAAGTGTGTTCAGTAAGTGTTATTCTCTCTCTTTTTATTTTGGTTAGTCATATTAAGGGTTGTTAGGTTAGCGACAGGTTGTTAGAAACTGCATTTAGTTTTTTGGTGATGTTCTTCATTCCACATTGCTGCAGTCCTAACCATAGGGTAGTCCGCTGTCCCAGTCGGCCCGAATACCAAAGTATATGGCTGACGTCGGTCAAGGCGCATTAGTCTGACGTCAGGACGTCAGGGTACTAATGCGCATGACCCACGTCATATCCTCAGTCTTTTTTGCCGCATGGTCCGATGCAGAAGCAGTTTTGCGAGTGCAGGTTGGCGTTCTGAAATTTTCTGAAGTCGGAGTTTCAGACCGAATCAAAGTTGGCTAAGTACCCGTTAGAATATTTTGGTTTTTTCTTGCCTCAGTATTTAACCGGATGTCAGAAAAAGTGAATAACTGTATTTCTTGTGGGAAACAGATACCTCATAGGGATTACCATACTTTGTGTATACCTTGTTTAGGGCCTGAGCACGACGTTGTTGGATGCCGCTCTTGTGCTAGATTTAACAAACGCACTATTAAGAGAAGGTTAGACTGTGCCAGGTTAGTTTTGGGAAGCGTTGTAATTATAAAATGCCGCCGGATGCTCACGCCCGCTTGCCCAAAAAGCGCAAGGACAAAGCAGCAAAGCCTAGAGTGGAAGAACCGACAGTCCCGGACGTCGGTTCTTTAGAAGGCTCAGTGGAGCCGGAGGTTCTGCCAGGAGTTTCTTTGGAGTCTCAGGGGGAGACTTTACTGTTACAGGATGTGTCCTCTCTGGAGGTAGGCCAGGCTGAAGGGGCTTCTCAGGTGGCTGTTCTTCCCTCTCTTCCTAAGGTGGTTAGAGCCTCCCCTTCTGTTTCCAAGGCTTCTTTGAGAGGCAGGCCAGGTTTAACTTCAGTGGGGTGTCTCCTAGGTGTTCAGTACGTTTGCCTCAGAAACATATGCTTAAAAAGGCAGAGGATTTGATTACTATGATTAGAGGTTCTATGCCCTCCTGATAAGAGGCCTAGGGTGGAACCTGAGTTTGAGAGTTTTGAGCAGTGTTCGAGGCTTCTGAGTCTTCGGCTGAAGACTTGCAGGAGTATCCTCCTTATTCTGATTCTGATGTGGATGATTCTACTCCTTCAGCTTCTCCTCCTGAGGATTTTTCATTTTCAGAGACTCTGCATTCCATGAGGGAGCATTTTAAATGGGAAGGTCAAGATTTCTCTGATTCCAGGAAGAGGCTTAGGGAATTCTTGTTTTACCCCAGCATAGGCCTTTAGCTATACCTCCTGTTCTGAATGTGGTGGAAGATGTTTTTGCAGAGGCTTCCTGAACCCTGATTCTTTGCCTCCTGCCCCAGTTAAACCGGATAGGTACTATAGGGTGCCTGAAGCTCATAAGTATCTTTTAAGAGTCCTAGGGCAGACCCGAAACTGTCTCTCAGGGGCCTAAAGGTGTTAAGGCTTCTGTTGTTAAAAATCCTGTTCCTCCTGATAAAGAGGCAAGGGCTTTGGATAGATGGGGAAAGAAAGTGTATACTTCTTCCACTTTAGCCATGAGGGCGTTGAATTGCCAGTTTCACATGTTAAAATATCAAAATTATCTCCTTTCACAATTGAAGTCTAAGGTGGATGCTCTGGCGGAAGGTATTGAGTGTAAAGAGTTGCAGGATTTAGTTCATGTGTCTGAACAGGTGGGTAAGCATTCCTTGCAATGTGGTTTTGATGCTGTGCAGGCCTCCTCGAGGGTGGCTGCCACTGGTTCTGTTCTTCGTAGGCACGCCTGGTTGAGGGATCAGAATTTAGCTGAGCATGTTAAGACACGGATTTTGGATGCTCCTTTACAGTCTGACGTGTTGTTTGGTTCGCCTGTGGAAGCAGTTTTAAAGAAAATGGAGGACAAGGCTAAGTCTATGCAAACTGTTAAAGATTTTTGCAGGTGCAGCCTCCAAGTTTAGTAGAAATTGGCCTACTAAGGGATGGACTTATCCTGCTTATGATTCCCAGTCTAGGGGTAGGTCTAGGCGTGGTAGGGCCAGAGCTCAAGGTGCGTTTAGGCCTAGAACAGGGAGTTCACCTGCTCAGACTTCTGGTGAGGGCAGGGGTCAGTCCTTTCATAAACAGACCCAATGACCTGCCTTTTCAGCTGCCAGTATATCGCCTGGCAGCACCTTTGGGAGGAAGGTTGGCTCTTTTCAAAGAAAATTGGGATTTAATTACCCAAGACAGATGGGTTTGGATATCATTCACCACGGTTACAGGTTTTATTTCCATACCTTGCCTCCTTTCAAAGGCATGCCAGACATTCCTCCTCTACAAAGAAAATAGGCTCACAAGCAAATTTCTCTGTTACTCCAAATAGGGGCCATTCAGCCAGTTCCTGTGCCAGAAAGGGGCCTAGGATTTTATTCTCGCCTGTTCCTAGTACCAAAGAAGGGGAACACATGGAGACCAATTTTGGATTTATCTATCCTCAACACTTATCTGGACATTCCCAAGTTCAAAATGTTGACGTTACAACAGCTTTTACCTCTGCTGGGCAAAGATCACTGGATGGTAACTTTAGATCTCAAGGAGGCTTACCTTCATGTGCCTATCAGACTAAGTTGCAGGAAGTATCTGCGTTTTCGAGCTGGAAATTCCCATTATCAGTTCTCTGCATTGCCCTTTGGCTTATCTACTGCCCAGAGTATTCACAAAGGTTCTGGCTCCAGTGATAGCTTACTTCAGGCTAAAAGGAATTCAAATCTATCCTTACTTGGACGACTGCCTGATTCTGGCTCAAGAAAAGGAAGACCTTTTACAGCATTTGGAATATGTGATAGCAGTGCTAAGATGCCTAGGGTATTCTGTGAACGAAATAAAGTCCAGTCTAGTACCCTCTCAAGACATGTGCTTTCTGGGTGTGAGACTGAATACAGCAGCCCAGATGGCCTTTTTAACCCCGGACAAACAAAAGAATCTTTCCATTTACTTCCATCAACTATCTCTTCAGTCCGGGCTGACTGCAAGGACAGTCCTTCAAGCCTTAGGGTTCATGGCATCTTGTATTCTGGTGCTTCCCAATGCCAAACTGCATATGAGGAAGCTGCAATGGTATCTCAAAATGTATGGACACAGCACTGCCAGGATTTGGACACTGTCATTCAAATAATACCTTGCATTCAACAGGAATTTTTGTGGTGGGCTCAGGAATGTCACCTAAACAAGGGACTCTCTGTGACCCGGCCAGAGGCGAGTCAGATTCTAACGACAGATGCCTCAGACATTGCTTGGGAGCTCATCTAAATGGAAAGTGGATACAAGACAAGTGGCCTGCCAGACTACAGCATCTACATATCAACATGAAGGAGATGTTAGCAGTCCAGTTTGCATTAATGGCTTTCAAGGAGTTACTTCTTCCAGGGCAGGTGTTGATTCTAACAGACAACACAACTGTCATGTGGTACATCAACAAACAAGGGGAACACATTCTTACCCGTTGTGCAGGCAAGCAATGATTTTATGGGAGACTGCGCTCAGCTTGCAACTAACTCTTCAGGCAAGGTTTCTGCCGGAGCACAGAACTCCTTAGCAGATGTGTTAAGCAGACAAATCATGGATCCCCACGAGTGGAAACTGGATCTTCATGTATTTCGAAATTGACAGTGTCATGGGGAACTCCAGACATAGATCTGTTCGCTTCTCCACTAAACCACCAGCTGCCAAAGTTTTGCACAAAGAGGTTTCATCACACAGCTTGGAAAGTGGATGCTCTTTCTTTCAGTTGGAAAAATCTTCATGTGTATGCCTTTCCACCTCTGCCTCTTCTCCCAAAGGTGCTCCTAAAGGTCAGACAAGACAAGCCAAGGATGATTTTAATAGCTCCAGATTGGCCTCGCAACACTGGTACCCATTACTGAGGAGTCTGGTAAGGAAGCCTCCATGGCCTTTACCTTTGATTCCACACCTGTTGTCTCAGAGGGACGGTCACCTGCTCAATGTCAAGCTTCACTCTCTTCATCTAACAGCCTGGCATATTCTGTTTTGAAGCACAGCAGGTCTCAACTTCCTCAACAAGTTTTAAATGTGATTATGGAAGCCAGAAGACCTAGTACAAGGAAAGTGTACGCAGAAAAATGGAAGAGATTTTTATTTTGGAGTGCAGCAAAGAATTTGGAGATTTCTGAGCCTAATTTGAGTGTGGCTCTTCAATATCTTACTGAGTTATTAGACAGAGGTTTGTCTTTCTCTTCCATTAAGATTCATGCTGCAGCAATTTCAGCTCACTATGATTGTGACCCACCATTGTTTTCGCATCCTTTGTTCAAGCAATTTCTTAGAGGGGCAAAATATAAGACCCCCGTAGAGCTCCTACTCCTGCTTGGGATCTCAATTTTGTGTTGGAGAAACTTACTCTACAACCTTTTGAGCCTGCGGCTACTGCTGAATTGAAATACTTGTCATGGAAGACTGCTTTTTTGTTGGCCATTACTTCTGCAAGAAGGGTTTCTGAATTGCAGGCCCTTATGGCGGTAGAGCCTTTTGATTTTCCATAAGGATAGGGTATCATTACGTACTAATCCTTCTTTTATGCCTAAGGTGGTTTCTAGTGTGGCTTTAAACCAAACTATTCATTTGCCTACTTTCTATGCAGATCCCCAAAATAAGGGGAAAAGATTTTGCACACTTTAGATGTACACAGGCAGTTGCGTTATTATTTAAGCAGGACCAAGGATTTTAGGCAGTCTCAGCAGTTGTTTGTTTCTTTTGCTTTGAGTTCTCAGGGCAAGCCTGTGTCAAAACAAACTATTTCTAAGTGGATTGGGTTTTGCATTGCATTTTGTTATTCCCATCATGGCAAGGAGATTCCAGCTGGGATTAGGCCTCATTCCACTAGGGCTACTGCCACTTCAACAGCATTTCTAAGGGGTGGCAACTAAGGATATTTTGGAGGCAGCTACTTGGAGTTCAGTGCATACTTTCTCTAAGCATTACCACCTTCCTCTCTACTCTAAATCTAGGGCTGGTTTTGCCACTGCTATTTTGCAAGGCATGTTGACAGCTCCTGCTTCCTTATGATTTGCCAGCCTCCCTTACCTCTGCTTTGGGATTCTACCCAATGGTTAGGACTGCAGCAATGTGGAATGAAGAACATAGTACAGTTTTGTACCTACCATAAATGTAGATGTTCGAGGATCCACATTGCTGCAGTCCAACCCTCCCTCCTTCCCTCTGTGTTTAGGGGTGGTTGTGTGGGTGAGGTTATACTCTTGTAATTTTGTATATATTGTACATATTTTTGGTGCAGGAGTGTTTGGTGTTTTTGGTTTTGGCCTTGTCTTTTTAGGGTCTTCTGACATCTGGGGCAAGAAAAGACTGAGGATATGACGTCGGTCATGCGCATTAGTACCCTGACGTCCTGACGTCAGACTAATGCGCCTTGACCGACGTCAGCCATATACTTTGGTATTCGGGCCGACTGGGACAGCGGACTACCCTATGGTTAGGACTGCAGCAATGTGGATCCTCGAACATCTACATTTATGGTAGGTACAAAACTGTACTTTATATCTAAAGTTTTTCCTGTCAAATTTGTAGACTTTCTCCCTCCCCTCTCCTGCATTAAGGCCCTTGGAGAGATTACTTGCTCCCTTCCCTTTTATTTATTGACTTCTGTTTGACTGGGATAGTCTGAGCAAAACCCATTTTCAGCAGAAGTCTGGGTAGAAAAGTTTCATGTTTAGACATTCAAACATAAAACATGAGAAACATAGCAAGGAGTACAATTTTTAAATTACCCAAAGAGTTTGAGAAATACAAAAAGTTTCCAAAACATATGTAGGCATGAATAACATACATACGATATATACAAAAATAGGGGGCAGACATTCACATGTTGGCTGTGTACAAGTAGATAAGAGTGGTTGTAAGAATGTACTGTTAGTCTGATGAGGTGGTAGGATTATCCAGGTGCAAAGCACGAGCATAACCAATGGTTGGGCAAGTATTGTTTGAGTCTGCCTTTAAATGATTCCAGTTTTCAAGGTGTCTTAGTTCATTCGGTATGTTCCACAGTTTAGTGACTTAACTTGAGTAAAGTGAGTTGGCAGTTATGGTTTTAGATGTACTAGACATTAGGCGTCATTTATTTGCCGAGCATGGTTCCCTTGTAGGTTAGTAGTGCTGGAGAATGCTGTTTAAAGAAGGACAAGTTTAGGTTTTATACATTAAGTTGTGTGTAGTAATTAGTTGTGTGAAGGAAAGATACTGAGGAAACTCAGTCCATTGTAGTTTATTAAGGGCTGCACAGTGATGTGTTCTGAATGGAAGGTTGGTTGCAAATTTAGCTATGTTGTTATAGCATGCATCCATTCTCTTCATATATTTAGAGTGTAGGGTAAGTAACAATAGGATCTGCATAAAGATGTGGTGGGAAAACATAGCACAAAGCTATGTTTTTTCTACCAGATCGTGATAAAAAAGGATTAGCTCAATTAAGTGCCCCAAGATTTTGGTGTGTTTTAGTTCCAGTTAGCAGAGAAAGGGAGAGAAAATTAGTGATGTTAAATTTGTTCCCAAAACTTTCATCTTTATTGGTGCTGTGGTTCAGTGTTTTCAAAGTGTTATTGGGTATTAGTGCCACAGTGTTTGTAGATACCTTTTGCTGGCTGGCTTTTCTGTAGCATGTCATTTGAGTTATAAAGTGGTTGTAAGGAGTGCTGGCTTTCTGAACTACCAAAGTTATGGTTAAGGCCTTGGTGTCATGAAATGCAGCAACTGTGAGTATAATGTTCCTTTCCTGGCACACGTGACCTGTTTATCATGTGTGTGTATGTTGGGGAGGGGTATCTTAGGGCTGATTTAGATTTGTATGACTTTTGGTAATAGGACCTTACAGAAAATAAAAGAAATAAGCTAATTCTCAAAGAAGGAAGGAAGAACAAAGACTGGAAGAAGCTAAATAGAGAGCTGCCGATGTGTACCGCATCTCCTAAGGTGGCTAGAATTGAAGTCCCCCCCCCTCCGGAGACCTCTAACACATCTGTATTCAGAGTCCTGTAAATTTAACGCGCATGCAGTTTCTGATCCTCTTTCAATGAGGGCTCTTGAATTTCACCCTTCATTGGCAATATCCATGATGTTGATAAGATCTGTCAGAAGCCATTTTTCTTTTTCTATATGTGTTGTGACTAGATCATGAGGGCCTACATATACACTTATCCTGTTTGTACATAGGATGACTAGAGTAGGCTGGATCCATCCCTTGTACAATGTATGCTCCTTCCCCAGGCCTGCTTTCATCAGTGGGTGTTTCAGAGCTAAACAAGATGTCCTTCAAGAATGCAACTGCAGTCATAACATGTGGGTTGTCCTGCCTCAGGCAGCCCTCGGTCGGCCGGATTCCAAAGTCTGGGTCCGACGTCGGCTGATGTCGCATTTCTCTCCGACGTCAGAGCGGCTGGAGTACATAAGCATCAGCCGACGCCATTTTCTTCAGTCTTTCTTGCCGCGTGGTGCCCGAAGCAGAAGCAGTTCGCAAGTGCCGGTCGGTCAGCTCCTGAATTCTTCGATACCGAAGTCATCAAAAAAGCTAAGTACCCCGTTGGGGACCTTTTCTTGCCTAAGCTGATGTCAGAATTAACTGAAAAAGTTAACAATTGTCTTTCTTGTGGTAAACAAATACCTCATAAGGATTTCCACTCTTACTGTCTTCCTTGCCTGGGCTCAGACCACGACGTCTCGGCCTGTGTAGCCTGTGCTCGCTTCAACAAGCGCACTCTCAGGCGCCGGGCGGAGTTCGCTGAAGACTTTTTTGCCGATAAATTTGCTTACAACATGCCGTCAGATCTTCCGACATTGCAAACTCCCAAAAAGCGAAAAGACCGGGACCGACTTCCTCGGCCCGCGTCTACCACCGAATCCACGCCAAAACCAAGCGCGAGTGCTCCGGTTCCCTCCGAGACGGTCTCTCCACCGCTCTGAACCGAAGACACCGCATTACCGACGACTCCGATTCCGGACATCACTCCGACGTCAGTTATCGATTTTCCTCCGGATACCGAAACCGAGGAAATGCCCGAGACCATTGCTGTAGACAAGGTCACTCCTGCACGTGGAGCTGCCAGGCCTCCTATGGCCATGTCTATTAAGGCCTACACTAGGGCTAAGGCAGCCAGCAAGACAAAGCATATCACTTCTAAATCCTTACCTCAGCCTACTCCAGAGACACAAATTATGTCCATGGCTGCTGACTTAATTTCCATGATTAGAGGTTCACAGGCCCATCCTGAGAGAGGATCCCAGCCTCCTGATAAAAGGCCCAGGGTTGAACCCTCTGAACCTATTCCTTCAGATGAAGACTCTGAGGGCTCTGTCCACTCTGATAGCCAGGAACAGCTCTTCCAGACCTATGAGGACTCGGATGCAGAAGATTCCATCCCCTCGGCCTCCCCTCCTGAGGATATTTCTTTTGGGGAAGTTTTGCACACCATGAGGGAACATTTCAAGTGGCAAGGTCAGGAATATTCTGATTCTAGGAAACGCCTGAGGACTTTCCTTAAGAAGCCCCAGCACAGGCCCTTAGCTATTCCTCCTGTACTTGATGTTCTGGATGATCTATATTCTGACTCTAGTGCTACCCCTGATTCTCTACCTCCTGCTCCAGCCAAGCCTGACAGGTATTACAGGGTCCCAGAAACTCATTCCCATTTATTCAGGGCCCTATCTGCTGATTTGGAAACTATTTCACAGGGGCCTAAAGGAGTTTCAGCCTCCACCTCTAAAAATCCTTTGCCCTCCAACAGGGAGGCCAAGTCATTAGACAGATGGGGTAAAAAAGTTTACACCTCCACTACCTTATCTATGAGAGCTTTAAATTGCCTTTTTCATATGTTACAATATCAGGATTACCTTTTAGAAGATTTACAAAAAACTCTAGCCACTCCTGATCCTTTAGACAGGAAGACTTTGCAGGAAGCTGTACATAACACTCAGCAAGTAAGCAACCACTTCCTGCAGTGTGGGTATGATGCACTGGAAGCTTCATGTAGGGCAGCTATGACAGGGGCAGTCATTCGTAGACATGCTTGGTTAAAAGATCAACCTCTACCAGATCATGTAAAAGCAAAACTTCTGGATGCACCTTTGGAAAAGAACAAGCTTTTGGTGCAAATGCTAAGGATGTGTTAAAGACCATCGAAGAAAAAGCAAAATCAGTTCAGACGGTGAAAGATTTCCTCCAAGTTCAACCCCCCCAGATTCAGTAGGAATTGGCCTTCTAAAACTGGTCCTTTCCTAATACAGAAAAGTTTCAAAGGGGTAAGAACAGACGTGGCGAGGAAGAGGCCAATACAGAGGCCCTTATAGGGGCGACAATGGCAGCCAGGAAACCAAAGAAGTGACAGGGTTTCACCTGCCCCACAACCACAATCTCAATGACTTTCCTCTACTACCGCCTACCAGGGAACAAATAGAGGCTCCCTTGGGCGGGAAATTATCTCTGTTTGCAGAAAACTGGCACAGACTGACAAAGGACAAATGGAGTTTGGACATTATAGACCGAGGGTACAGGTTTCATTTTCATATCTTGCCAAGAAAACAAGGCATGCCAAACCTACCACAAAACCAGAGGGCAGAGGCTATCAAGCAAATCACTCTGCTGACTCGGATGAAAGCAATAGAAAGAGTTCCACAACAAGAACAAGACCAGGGGTTTTACTCAAGACTGTTCCTGGTTCCAAGAAAAGAATCTCAATGGAGACCAATACTGGACTTGTCCGCATTAAACACCTTTCTCATAGTACCAAAGTTCAAAATGCTGACTCTACAGCTACTCCTTCCCATGCTGGGCAAGGGGTCTTGGCTGATTACTCTGGACCTCAAGGAGGCATACCTGCATGTCCCTATCAGACACAGCTGCAGAAGATACCTCAGATTTCTTGCAGGGCCAGAGCATTATCAATTCTCAGCATTGCCATTTGGCTTATCTACTGTGCCCAGAGTATTCACAAAATGCCTGGCTTCAGTAATTGCTCATTGCAGGCTCCAGGGGATACAAATTTACCCGTACCTGGACGACTGCCTCATACAAGTGGATGACAAATTGATGTTGACAAAAAACCTGGATTATGTCATACGATTACTTCAAGCTCTGGGATACACAGTCAACTTCCAAAAGTCAAGACTGCAGCCATCCCAGCAAATAATCTTCTTAGGAGCCAAACTAGACACAGCCTCTCAGATGGCTTACCTGACAGAAGACAAACAAGAGAAGTTAACTCATTACTTCAAAGGTTTAGCAAAACTCACCCAGATGACTGCAAGGAGATTCCTACAGGCCCTGGGTTACATGGCATCCTGCATTCTCCTGGTTTCATTAGCAAGACTACACATGAGAAAGCTTCAATGGTACCTAAAAAGCGTTTGGTCTCAACACAGCAACAACTTGGAGACCATCATTCCGCTCATTCCATGCCTACAAAAGGAATTTCTATGGTGGGCCTCGGTGAGCCAGGCAAACACAGGTATGTCATTCAAAAAACCACAGATAACACAGACCATGACCACAGACGCCTCAGACCTTGGATGGGGGGCGCACATGGAAGGCAGGTGTATACAAGGACAATGGTCTCCAAAGGAAACACATCTGCATATAAACCAAAAGGAAATGCTGGCAGTAATGCATGCCATCGAGGCTTTTCAGCAACAACTTCAGCAAGGCCATTTACTGATACAGACCGACAACACCACTGTGATGTGGTACATAAACAAGCAAGGGGGCACCCACTCTTACCCCCTTTGCAGACTGACAATGCATCTTTGGGAGAAATCACTGAGTCTAAACATCCAGTTACAATCCCTGTTTGTCTCAGGAAAAGACAATGTGTTGGCGGACAGCCTAAGCAGGAATTCACAGATCCACACGAGTGGAGGTTACATCCGAAGGCCTTCAGACAACTCACTTCGACATGGGGCAAGCCAGAAGTGGACCTATTTGCCTCTCATCTCAACCATCTTCTACCAAAATTCTGCACAAGGACATACCATCCAAAAGCTTGGAAAATAGATGCCCTCTCCTTCAACTGGAAATCACTAACAATCTATGCATTCCCACCTCTGCCACTGATGACCTCAGTATTACTAAAGATCAAAGCAGAGAGACCCAAGGGAATCATAATAGCTCCGGACTGGCCAAGACAACACTGGTACCCACTACTACGGAGCATATGTCACACCAGGAGTTGGGCCCTTCCCCAGTGGCCTCTACTTCTGACTCAACACAACTTCGAAACAGTGCATCCAAATCTACAGACACTGCAGCTAACAGCCTGGGAGATCCCATAAGTAACTTCAGCCTATCTCTCTCCAAGGAAGTTCAGCGGATACTAACAGAGGCTCGAAGACCCTCCACCAGAAAGGTTTACTTAGCAAAGTGGAAAAGATTCAGCAATTGGAATACCAGCAAGGGACATGATGCATCATTGTTGAACATCCCACTCATCTTGGAATATTTGGCAGATATGTTAAAGAACGGCCTCTCATATTCTTCCATAAAGATACATGCATCTGCTATTTCAGCTAGATACAACACTGATCCTCCTGTTTTTTCACACCCTTTACTAAGGCAATTCCTCAGGGGAATCAAGAATATTAAGCCACCAAGAAAGGCCCCAGTGCCAGCCTGGGACCTCAATTTTGTCCTAGAATACTGACTCTACCTCCATTTGAGCCAGCAGCTTCAGTTGACTTGCAATTTCTCTCTTGGAAGACAGCTTTCCTGTTGGCAATTACATCAGCAAGAAGGGTTTGAGCTACAGGCCCTAATGGCAATACCACCCTTTATTATTTTTCACAGAGACAGAGTTTCATTAAGGACCAACCCGACTTTCATGCCAAAAGTGGTATCTAGGGTTTCTTTAAATCAAGCAATTCATCTGCCTGCTTTCTTCCCCAATCCTGAGAACAAGGGGGAAAGACTGTTGCATACCTTGGACATTCACAGACAACTTCGTTACTACCTGGACAGAACCAAGGCCAGTAGGAAGTCTGAACCACTTTTTGTAGCTTACGCCCCTGCAGTCCAAGGAAAAGCAATTTCAAAACAAACTATTTCAAAATGGATTGGACATTGCATCAGATTCTGTTATTCCTTTCATGGAAAGACTGTTCCAGCCAATGTCAGACCACATTTCACCAGAGCTACAGCCACCTCTACAGCATTCTTAAGAGGGGTGCCTACTAAGGACATTCTAGAAGCTGCTACATGGAGCTCCATGCACACATTCTCCAAACACTACAATCTCCCTCTATATTCCAGATCCAGAGCAGGCTTTGCTTCGGCAGTCCTGCAGGGTTTGATTGCTACACCATCTTTTTCCTAGAGCATTCCTCCTCCCCCAGCTAAGCTATGGTATTCTACCCACATGTTATGACTGCAGTTGCATTCTTGAAGGACATAGTACAGTTTTGTACCTACCATAAATGTAGATGTCCGATAGACATGCAACTGCAGTCGGATTTTCCCACCCTCCATACCCCTCTATGCCTAGGGTCCACTCCTATCCCTGTTTCTCTTAGCTGGGGATATCTGTTATGGTGTATTTGTTTTATTGCTCATTTATTTGTTTGGAATCCTGTTTTTGTCTTCCAATTTGATTACAGCCTTCCTTGGAGGGCACCTGGCATCTGGGGCAAGAAACACTGAAGAAAATGGCGTCGGCTGATGCTTATGTACTCCAGCCGCTCTGACGTCGGAGAGAAATGCGACATCAGCCGACGTCGGACCCAGACTTTGGAATCTGGCCGACCGAGGGCTGCCTGAGGCAGGACAACCCACATGTTATGACTGCAGTTGCATGTCTATCGGACATCTACATTTATGGTAGGTACAAAACTGTACTTTTTCCATGCCATCCACCTCCACGTTGATGGTTCATCCTGCAACACCAAAACCCCCTTGAATACTGGTTGTCTCAACACTACCTGCGTCAGTGTTGAGAACCACTAGGCACCAAGGAATTGACATTAATGGTTTAGCCCCAGCATTAATATTAGTACCCCTGGGGACATTATTGGTGTCACAGTTATTGGTGTTTGAGCCTTTGGTGCCAAAGCTATCCTTGGTGCAAGTTGTAATATCAGTACTGGTTATCATTGGATCCATGGACTCAGGACCAGATGTACCAGGGACAACATCTATCTGTTCCACAACAGCTTTGATGCCGTTATCCTCAACCTTGTCATTCAAGTTTTTAAAATGGATACCTGAACAACCTTAGGTTAACGGATGGTGGATGCACACACCCTTCTACTTCATCTCCATCCCACAACACCTGTCCCTTTAGAGTTTTGGGGCCTTCATCTGTACCCCTGTTTGGAAAGACCCTCATAGACCTTCCCAGTTGGAAAAAAAATCTTTAGTACACTCTGACAGGTCCAACTCAAGTGTTCCAAAGAGGATGAGGTGCAGAAGGGGACACCTTGACTCACACCAAGTCTCCCACTCAAGATACGGAATCTCTGTGAAGAAAATAGTGTTCCCCAAAATCCCTTCCCAGGATTTGGGAGATTTTGGAATTGATGAGGCAGAGGGTATTTTGTCCTGTAGAAAACCCCCTCACCTTATGAAGAAATCCTATAAGAGGCCTTTTGGATTAACTTGCTTCCATCTTGGTTGCAGACCAGATGATGGACCTGGTTGTGAAAACTGGCTTTTTGAGAACCCACTGTGGCTGACTTTGTACCGAATAAACAGGGCAGGATCCTTAGGCATCTTCAAGGACAGACAATATTGGATTAAGGTTCCACTTGCTGATTGTGTTGTGGAGGCAGCAGCCCCAAACTTTCCAGTGTGAGCTCAGTAATGTGGCTGCCAGATAGGGATTCTTAGGTGAAGACGGTATAAGGAAGCTGACCTTAGCATCAGTATGTTCGCTGCCAGGATACTGAACTTCTAAAGGTGACTGTCTTTCTGTGTGACCAATTGAAGAAGACCTTCAGTACTCTGAAAAAGTTACTTTACTGTGACCCTTATCACTAGGAAGAGTTGCAGGTGACAACAATGCAAAGTGACATTTCGTTCTTCATGAGACTGATTTGAAAAAGCAGCAAATGGGGGACAGGAATCACCATGAGGAGGCAAGCTAGTTCAGATCGTATTTTGTACGGAAAAGTTTTGAGTGTACTTTGCCATTGGCAGTTTCACAGGCTTCTCCTTTATGGACTCAAAGTGAAGGAAAGGTTAAGC